>NW_026601299.1:0-60344 GCF_029448725.1 Salvelinus fontinalis
AAGTTGCAACATTGAAATACAGAAATAAACACTTTTCCAAAAACAAGCTCTAAATCATGTTGAAATACAGAAATAAAAACAATTTTCCAAAAACAAGCTCTAAATCATGTTGAAATACAGAAATAAACACTTTTCCAAAAACAAGCTTCAAATCATGTTGAAATACAGAAATTGACACTTTTCCAAAAACAAGCTCCAAATCATGTTGAAATACAGAAATAAACACTTTTCCATAAACAAGCTCTAAATCATGTTTGATGCACTCTGGAAGTTAATTTTTTTTCAGTACTGTTTAATCAGGATGTTAGGAACACTGTGGACAGTTTTCAGCAAGTTGCAACATTGAAATACAGAAATAAACACTTTTCCAAAAACATACTCTAAATCACGTTGAAAAACAGAAATAAGCACTTTTCAAAAACAAGCTTCAAATCATGTTGAAATACAGAAATTGACACTTTTCCAAAAACAAGCTCCAAATCATGTTGAAATACAGAAATAAAAACTTTTCCAAAAACAAGCTCCAAATCATGTTTGATGCACTCTGGAAGTTAATTTTTTTTCAGTACTGTTTAATCAGGATGTTAGGAACACTGTGGACAGTTTTCAGCAAGTTGCAACATTGAAATACAGAAATAAACACTTTTCCAAAAACATGCTCTAAATCATGTTGAAAAACAGAAATAAGCACTTTTCAAAAACAAGCTTCAAATCATGTTGAAATACAGAAATAAACACTTTTCCATAAACAAGCTCTAAATCATGTTTGATGAACCCTGGAAGTTATTTTTTTTTCAGTACTGTTTAATCAGGATGTTAGGAACACTGTGGACCGTTTTCAGCAAGTTGCAACATTGAAATACAGAAATAAACACTTTTCCAAAAACATGCTCTAAATCATGTTGAAAAACAGAAATAAGCACTTTTCAAAAACAAGCTTCAAATCATGTTGAAATACAGAAATTGACACTTTTCCAAAAACAAGCTCCAAATCATGTTGAAATACAGAAATTGACACTTTTTTATAAACAAGCTCTAAATCATGTTTGATGCACTCTGGAAGTAATTTTTTTTCAGTACTGTTTAATCAGGATGTTAGGAACACTGTGGACAGTTTTCAGCAAGTTGCAACATTGAAATACAGAAATAAACACTTTTCCAAAAACATACTCTAAATCATGTTGAAAAACAGAAATAAGCACTTTTCAAAAACAAGCTTCAAATCATGTTGAAATACAGAAATAAAAACTTTTCCATAAACAAGCTCTAAATCATGTTTGATGCATTCTGGAAGTTAATTTTTTTTCAGTACTGTTTAATCAGGATGTTAGGAACACTGTGGACAGTTTTCAGCAAGTTGCAACATTGAAATACAGAAATAAACACTTTTCCAAAAACAAGCTCTAAATCATGTTGAAAAACAGAAATAAACACTTTTCCATAAACAAGCTCTAAATCATGTTTGATGCACTCTGGAAGTTAATTTTTTTTCAGTACTGTTTAATCAGGATGTTAGGAACACTGTGGACAGTTTTCAGCAAGTTTCAACAATGAAATACAGAAATAAACACTTTTCCAAAAACATGCTCTAAATCATGTTGAAAAACAGAAATAAGCACTTTTCAAAAACAAGCTTCAAATCATGTTTGATGCACTCTGGAAGTTAATTTTTTTTCAGTACTGTTTAATCAGGATGTTAGGAACACTGTGGACAGTTTTCAGCAAGTTGCAACATTGAAATACAGAAATAAACACTTTTCCAAAAACATACTCTAAATCATGTTGAAAAACAGAAATAAGCACTTTTCAAAAACAAGCTTCAAATCATGTTGAAATACAGAAATTGACACTTTTCCAAAAACAAGCTCCAAATCATGTTGAAATACAGAAATAAAAACTTTTCCATAAACAAGCTCTAAATCATGTTTGATGCACTCTGGAAGTTAATTTTTTTTCAGTACTGTTTAATCAGGATGTTAGGAACACCGTGGACAGTTTTCAGCAAGTTGCAACATTGAAATACAGAAATAAACACTTTTCCAAAAACATGCTCTAAATCATGTTGAAAAACAGAAATAAGCACTTTTCAAAAACAAGCTTCAAATCATGTTGAAATACAGAAATTGACACTTTTTTATAAACAAGCTCTAAATCATGTTTGATGCACTCTGGAAGTAAATTTTTTTTCAGTACTGTTTAATCAGGATGTTAGGAACACTGTGGACAGTTTTCAGCAAGTTGCAACATTGAAATACAGAAATAAACACTTTTCCAAAAACAAGCTTCAAATCATGTTGAAATACAGAAATTGACACTTTTCCAAAAACAAGCTCCAAATCATGTTGAAATACAGAAATAAACACTTTTCCATAAACAAGCTCTAAATCATGTTTGATGCACTCTGGAAGTTAATTTTTTTTCAGTACTGTTTAATCAGGATGTTAGGAACACTGTGGACAGTTTTCAGCAAGTTGCAACATTGAAATACAGAAATAAACACTTTTCCAAAAACATACTCTAAATCATGTTGAAAAACAGAAATAAGCACTTTTCAAAAACAAGCTTCAAATCATGTTGAAATACAGAAATTGACACTTTTCCAAAAACAAGCTCCAAATCATGTTGAATATAGAAATAAAAACTTTTCCATAAACAAGCTCTAAATCATGTTTGATGCACTCTGGAAGTTATTTTTTTCCAGTACTGTTTAATCAGGATGTTAGGAACACCGTGGACAGTTTTCAGCAAGTTGCAACATTGAAATACAGCAATAAACACTTTTCCAAAAACAAGCTCTAAATCATGTTGAAATACAGAAATAAACACTTTTCCAAAAACAAGCTCTAAATCATGTTGAAATACAGAAATTAACACTTTTCCAAAAACAAGCTCCAAATCATGTTGAAATACAGAAATTGACACTTTTCCATAAACAAGCTCTAAATCATGTTTGATGCACTCTGGAAGTAAATTTTTTTTCAGTACTGTTTAATCAGGATGTTAGGAACACTGTGGACAGTTTTCAGCAAGTTTCAACATTGAAATACAGAAATAAACACTTTTCCAAAAACATGCTCTAAATCATGTTGAAAAACAGAAATAAGCACTTTTCAAAAACAAGCTTCAAATCATGTTGAAATACAGAAATTGACACTTTTCCAAAAACAAGCTCCAAATCATGTTGAAATACAGAAATAAAAACTTTTCCATAAACAAGCTCTAAATCATGTTTGATGCACTCTGGAAGTTCATTTTTTTTCAGTACTGTTTAATCAGGATGTTAGGAACACTGTGGACAGTTTTCAGCAAGTTGCAACATTGAAATACAGAAATAAACACTTTTCCAAAAACATGCTCTAAATCATGTTGAAAAACAGAAATAAGCACTTTTCAAAAACAAGCCTCAAATCATGTTGAAATACAGAAATTGACACTTTTCCAAAAACAAGCTCTAAATCATGTTGAAATACAGAAATAAACACTTTTCCATAAACAAGCTCTAAATCATGTTTGATGCACTCTGGAAGTTAATTTTTTTTCAGTACTGTTTAATCAGGATGTTAGGAACACTGTGGACAGTTTTCAGCAAGTTTCAACATTGAAATACAGAAATAAACACTTTTCCAAAAACATGCTCTAAATCATGTTGAAAAACAGAAATAAGCACTTTTCAAAAACAAGCTTCAAATCATGTTTGATGCACTCTGGAAGTTAATTTTTTTTCAGTACGGTTTAATCAGGATGTTAGGAACACTGTGGACAGTTTTCAGCAAGTTGCAACATTGAAATACAGAAATAAACACTTTTCCAAAAACATACTCTAAATCATGTTGAAAAACAGAAATAAGCACTTTTCAAAAACAAGCTTCAAATCATGTTGAAATACAGAAATTGACACTTTTCCAAAAACAAGCTCCAAATCATGTTGAAATACAGAAATAAAAACTTTTCCATAAACAAGCTCTAAATCATGTTTGATGCACTCTGGAAGTTAATTATTTTTCAGTACTGTTTAATCAGGATGTTAGGAACACTGTGGACACTTTTCAGCAAGTTGCAACATTGAAATACAGAAATAAACACTTTTCCAAAAACAAGCTCTAAATCATGTTGAAATACAGAAATAAACACTTTTCCAAAAACAAGCTCTAAATCATGATGAAATACAGAAATTAACACTTTTCCAAAAACAAGCTCCAAATCATGTTGAAATACAGAAATTGACACTTTTCCATAAACAAGCTCTAAATCATGTTTGATGCACTCTGGAAGTTATTTTTTTTTCAGTACTGTTTAATCAGGATGTTAGGAACACTGTGGACAGTTTTCAGCAAGTTTCAACATTGAAATACAGAAATAAACACTTTTCCAAAAACATGTTCTAAATCATGTTGAAAAACAGAAATAAGCACTTTTCAAAAACAAGCTTCAAATCATGTTGAAATACAGAAATAAACACTTTTGCATAAGCAAGCTCTAAATCATGTTTGATGCACTCTGGAAGTTAATTTTTTTTCAGTACTGTTTAATCAGGATGTTAGGAACACTGTGGACAGTTTTCAGCAAGTTGCAACATTGAAATACAGAAATAAACACTTTTCCAAAAACCTACTCTAAATCATGTTGAAATACAGACATTAACACTTTTCCAAAAACAAGCTCCAAATCATGTTGAAATACAGAAATTGACACTTTTCCATAAACAAGCTCTAAATCATGTTTAATGCACTCTGGAAGTAAAAAAAATTTCAGTACTGTTTAATCAGGATGTTAGGAACACTGTGGACAGTTTTCAGCAAGTTGCAACATTGAAATACAGAAATAAACACTTTTCCAAAAACAAGCTCTAAATCATGTTGAAAAACAGAAATAAGCACTTTTCAAAAACAAGCTCCAAATCATGTTGAAATACAGAAATTGACACTTTTCCATAAACAAGCTCTAAATCATGTTTGATGCACTCTGGAAGTTAATTTTTTTCAGTACTGTTTAATCAGGATGTTAGGAACACTGTGGACAGTTTTCAGCAAGTTGCAACATTGAAATACAGAAATAAACACTTTTCCAAAAACATACTCTAAATCATGTTGAAATACAGACATTAACACTTTTCCAAAAACAAGCTCCAAATCATGTTGAAATACAGAAATTGACACTTTTCCATAAACAAGCTCTAAATCATGTTTGATGCACTCTGGAAGTTAATTTTTTTTCAGTACTGTTTAATCAGGATGTTAGGAACACTGTGGACAGTTGTCAGCAAGTTGCAACATTGAAATACAGAAATAAACACTTTTCCAAAAACATGCTCTAAATCATGTTGAAAAACAGAAATAAGCACTTTTCAAAAACAAGCTTCAAATCATGTTGAAATACAGAAATAAAAACTTTTCCATAAACAAGCTCTAAATCATGTTTGATGCACTCTGGAAGTTCATTTTTTTTCAGTACTGTTTAATCAGGATGTTAGGAACACTGTGGACAGTTTTCAGCAAGTTGTAACATTGAAATACAGAACTAAACACTTTTCCAAAAACATACTCTAAATCATGTTGAAAAACAGAAATAAGCACTTTTCAAAAACAAGCTTCAAATCATGTTGAAATACAGAAATTGACACTTTTCCAAAAACAAGCTCCAAATCATGTTGAAATACAGAAATAAAAACTTTTCCATAAACAAGCTCTAAATCATGTTTGATGCACTCTGGAAGTTAATTTTTTTTCAGTACTGTTTAATCAGGATGTTAGGAACACTGTGGACAGTTTTCAGCAAGTTGCAACATTGAAATACAGAAATAAACACTTTTCCAAAACATACTCTAAATCATGTTGAAATACAGACATTAACACTTTTCCAAAAACAAGCTCCAAATCATGTTGAAATACAGAAATTGACACTTTTCCATAAACAAGCTCTAAATCATGTTTGATGCACTCTGGAAGTTAATTTTTTTTCAGTACTGTTTAATCAGGATGTTAGGAACACTGTGGACAGTTTTCAGCAAGTTGCAACATTGAAATACAGAAATAAACACTTTTCCAAAAACAAGCTCTAAATCATGTTGAAAAACAGAAATAAGCACTTTTCAAAAACAAGCTTCAAATCATGTTGAAATACAGAAATTGACACTTTTCCAAAAACAAGCTCCAAATCATGTTGAAATACAGAAATAAACACTTTTCCATAAACAAGCTCTAAATCATGTTTGATGCACTCTGGAAGTTAATTTTTTTTCAGTAGTGTTTAATCAGGATGTTAGGAACACTGGACAGTTTTCAGCAAGTTGCAACATTGAAATACAGAAATAAACACTTTTCCAAAAACAAGCTCTAAATCATGTTGAAAAACAGAAATAAGCACTTTTCAAAAACAAGCTTCAAATCATGTTGAAATACAGAAATTGACACTTTTCCAAAAACAATCATGTTGAAATACAGAAATAAAAACTTTTCCATAAACAAGCTCTAAATCATGTTTGATGCACTCTGGAAGTAAAAATTTTTTCAGTACTGTTTAATCAGGATGTTAGGAACACTGTAGACAGTTTTCAGCAAGTTGCAACATTGAAATACAGAAATAAACACTTTTCCAAAAACAAGCTTCAAATCATGTTGAAATACAGAAATTGACACTTTTCCAAAAACAAGCTCCAAATCATGTTGAAATACAGAAATTGACACTTTTCCATAAACAAGCTCTAAATCATGTTTGATGCACTCTGGAAGTTAATTTTTTTTCAGTACTGTTTAATCAGGATGTTAGGAACACTGTGGACAGTTTTCAGCAAGTTGCAACATTGAAACACAGAAATAAACACTTTTCCAAAAACATACTCTAAATCATGTTGAAAAACAGAAATAAGCACTTTTCAAAAACAAGCTTCAAATCATGTTGAAATACAGAAATGGACACTTTTCCAAAAACAAGCTCCAAATCATGTTGAAATACAGAAATAAAAACTTTTCCATAAACAAGCTCTAAATCATGTTTGATGCACTCTGGAAGTTAATTTTTTTTCAGCACTGTTTAATCAGGATGTTAGGAACACTGTGGACACTTTTCAGCAAGTTGCAACATTGAAATACAGAAATAAACACTTTTCCAAAAACAAGCTCTAAATCATGTTGAAATACAGAAATAAAAACAATTTTCCAAAAACAAGCTCTAAATCATGTTGAAATACAGAAATTAACACTTTTCCAAAAACAAGCTCCAAATCATGTTGAAATACAGAAATTGACACTTTTCCATAAACAAGCTCTAAATCATGTTTGATGCACTCTGGAAGTTAGTTTTTTTTCAGTACTGTTTAATCAGGATGTTAGGAACACTGTGGACAGTTTTCAGCAAGTTGCAACATTGAAATACAGAAATAAACACTTTTCCAAAAACATACTCTAAATCATGTTGAAATACAGACATTAACACTTTTCCAAAAACAAGCTCTAAATCATGTTGAAATACAGAAATTGACACTTTTCCAAAAACAAGCTCCAAATCATGTTGAAATACAGAAATTAACACTTTTCCAAAAACAAGTTCCAAATCATGTTGAAATACAGAAATTTACACTTTTCCATAAACAAGCTCTAAATCATGTTTGATGCACTCTGGAAGTTAGTTTTTTTTCAGTACTGTTTAATCAGGATGTTAGGAACACTGTGGACAGTTTTCAGCAAGTTTCAACATTGAAATACAGAAATAAACACTTTTCCAAAAACATGCTCTAAATCATGTTGAAAAACAGAAATAAGCACTTTTCAAAAACAAGCTTCAAATCATGTTGAAATACAGAAATAAACACTTTTCCATAAGCAAGCTCTAAATCATGTTTGATGCACTCTGGAAGTTAATTTTTTTCCAGTACTGTTTAATCAGGATGTTAGGAACACTGTGGACAGTTTTCAGCAAGTTGCAACATTGAAATACAGAAATAAACACTTTTCCAAAAACATACTCTAAATCATGTTGAAATACAGACATTAACACTTTTCCAAAAACAAGCTCCAAATCATGTTGAAATACAGAAATTGACACTTTTCCAAAAACAAGCTCTAAATCATGTTGAAAAACAGAAATAAACACTTTTCCATAAACAAGCTCTAAATCATGTTTGATGCACTCTGGAAGTTAATTTTTTTTCAGTACTGTTTAATCAGGATGTTAGGAACACGTGGACAGTTTTCAGCAAGTTGCAACATTGAAATACAGAAATAAACACTTTTCCAAAAACAAGCTCTAAATCATGTTGAAAAACAGAAATAAGCACTTTTCAAAAACAAGCTTCAAATCATGTTGAAATACAGAAATTGACACTTTTCCAAAAACAAGCTCCAAATCATGTTGAAATACAGAAATAAACAGTTTTCCATAAACAAGCTCTACATCATGTTTGATGCACTCTGGAAGTAATTTTTTTTTCAGTACTGTTTAATCAGGATGTTAGGAACACTGTGGACAGTTTTTAGCAAGTTGCAACATTGAAATACAGAAATAAACACTTTTCCAAAAACAAGCTTCAAATCATGTTGAAATACAGAAATTGACACTTTTCCAAAAACAAGCTCCAAATCATGTTGAAATACAGAAATTGACACTTTTCCATAAACAAGCTCTAAATCATGTTTGATGCACTCTGGAAGTTAATTTTTTTTCAGTACTGTTTAATCAGGATGTTAGGAACACTGTGGACAGTTTTCAGCAAGTTGCAACATTGAAATACAGAAATAAACACTTTTCCAAAAACATACTCTAAATCATGTTGAAAAACAGAAATAAGCACTTTTCAAAAACAAGCTTCAAATCATGTTGAAATACAGAAATGGACACTTTTCCAAAAACAAGCTCCAAATCATGTTGAAATACAGAAATAAAAACTTTTCCATAAACAAGCTCTAAATCATGTTTGATGCACTCTGGAAGTTAATTTTTTTTCAGTACTGTTTAAACAGGATGTTAGGAACACTGTGGACACTTTTCAGCAAGTTGCAACATTGAAATACAGAAATAAACACTTTTCCAAAAACAAGCTCTAAATCATGTTGAAATACAGAAATAAAAACAATTTTCCAAAAACAAGCTCTAAATCATGTTGAAATACAGAAATTAACACTTTTCCAAAAACAAGCTCCAAATCATGTTGAAATACAGAAATTGACACTTTTCCATAAGCAAGCTCTAAATCATGTTTGATGCACTCTGGAAGTTAATTTTTTTCCAGTACTGTTTAATCAGGATGTTAGGAACACTGTGGACAGTTTTCAGCAAGTTGCAACATTGAAATACAGAAATAAACACTTTTCCAAAAACATACTCTAAATCATGTTGAAATACAGACATTAACACTTTTCCAAAAACAAGCTCCAAATCATGTTGAAATACAGAAATTGACACTTTTCCAAAAACAAGCTCTAAATCATGTTGAAAAACAGAAATAAACACTTTTCCATAAACAAGCTCTAAATCATGTTTGATGCACTCTGGAAGTTAATTTTTTTTCAGTACTGTTTAATCAGGATGTTAGGAACACTGGACAGTTTTCAGCAAGTTGCAACATTGAAATACAGAAATAAACACTTTTCCAAAAACAAGCTCTAAATCATGTTGAAAAACAGAAATAAGCACTTTTCAAAAACAAGCTTCAAATCATGTTGAAATACAGAAATTGACACTTTTCCAAAAACAAGCTCCAAATCATGTTGAAATACAGAAATAAACAGTTTTCCATAAACAAGCTCTACATCATGTTTGATGCACTCTGGAAGTAATTTTTTTTTCAGTACTGTTTAATCAGGATGTTAGGAACACTGTGGACAGTTTTTAGCAAGTTGCAACATTGAAATACAGAAATAAACACTTTTCCAAAAACAAGCTTCAAATCATGTTGAAATACAGAAATTGACACTTTTCCAAAAACAAGCTCCAAATCATGTTGAAATACAGAAATTGACACTTTTCCATAAACAAGCTCTAAATCATGTTTGATGCACTCTGGAAGTTAATTTTTTTTCAGTACTGTTTAATCAGGATGTTAGGAACACTGTGGACAGTTTTCAGCAAGTTGCAACATTGAAATACAGAAATAAACACTTTTCCAAAAACATACTCTAAATCATGTTGAAAAACAGAAATAAGCACTTTTCAAAAACAAGCTTCAAATCATGTTGAAATACAGAAATGGACACTTTTCCAAAAACAAGCTCCAAATCATGTTGAAATACAGAAATAAAAACTTTTCCATAAACAAGCTCTAAATCATGTTTGATGCACTCTGGAAGTTAATTTTTTTTCAGTACTGTTTAATCAGGATGTTAGGAACACTGTGGACACTTTTCAGCAAGTTGCAACATTGAAATACAGAAATAAACACTTTTCCAAAAACAAGCTCTAAATCATGTTGAAATACAGAAATAAAAACAATTTTCCAAAAACAAGCTCTAAATCATGTTGAAATACAGAAATTAACACTTTTCCAAAAACAAGCTCCAAATCATGTTGAAATACAGAAATTGACACTTTTCCATAAACAAGCTCTAAATTATGTTTGATGCACTCTGGAAGTTAGTTTTTTTTCAGTACTGTTTAATCAGGATGTTAGGAACACTGTGGACAGTTTTCAGCAAGTTTCAACATTGAAATACAGAAATAAACACTTTTCCAAAAACATGCTCTAAATCATGTTGAAAAACAGAAATGAGCACTTTTCAAAAACAAGCTTCAAATCATGTTGAAATACAGAAATAAACACTTTTCCATAAGCAAGCTCTAAATCATGTTTGATGCACTCTGGAAGTTAATTTTTTTTCAGTACTGTTTAATCAGGATGTTAGGAACACTGTGGACAGTTTTCAGCAAGTTGCAACATTGAAATACAGAAATAAACACTTTTCCAAAAACATACTCTAAATCGTGTTGAAATACAGACATTAACACTTTTCCAAAAACAAGCTCCAAAATCATGTTGAAATACAGAAATTGACACTTTTCCAAAAACAAGCTCCAAATCATGTTGAAATACAGAAATAAACACTTTTCCATAAACAAGCTCTAAATCATGTTTGATGCACTCTGGAAGTTAATTTTTTTTCAGTACTGTTTAATCAGGATGTTAGGAACACTGTGGACAGTTTTCAGCAAGTTGCAACATTGAAATACAGAAATAAACACTTTTCCAAAAACATGCTCTAAATCATGTTGAAAAACAGAAATAAGCACTTTTCAAAAACAAGCTTCAAATCATGTTGAAATACAGAAATAAACACTTTTCCATAAGCAAGCTCTAAATCATGTTTGATGCACTCTGGAAGTTAATTTTTTTTCAGTACTGTTTAATCAGGATGTTAGGAACACTGTGGACAGTTTTCAGCAAGTTGCAACATTGAAATACAGAAATAAACACTTTTCCAAAAACATACTCTAAATCATGTTGAAATACAGACATTAACACTTTTCCAAAAACAAGCTCCAAATCATGTTGAAATACAGAAATTGACACTTTTCCATAAACAAGCTCTAAATCATGTTTGATGCCCCCTGGAAGTAAAAAATTTTTCAGTACTGTTTAATCAGGATGTTAGGA
Organism: Salvelinus fontinalis; assembly: GCF_029448725.1. Taxonomy (NCBI): domain Eukaryota; kingdom Metazoa; phylum Chordata; class Actinopteri; order Salmoniformes; family Salmonidae; genus Salvelinus; species Salvelinus fontinalis. The sequence goes on from NW_026601299.1 coordinate 11,582, forward strand.
ACACTGTGGACAGTTTTCAGCAAGTTGCAACATTGAAATACAGAAATAAACACTTTTCCAAAAACAAGCTCTAAATCATGTTGAAAAACAGAAATAAGCACTTTTCAAAAACAAGCTTCAAATCATGTTGAAATACAGAAATTGACACTTTTCCAAAAACAAGCTCCAAATCATGTTGAAATACAGAAATAAACACTTTTCCATAAACAAGCTCTAAATCATGTTTGATGCACTCTGGAAGTTAGTTTTTTTTCAGTACTGTTTAATCATGATGTTAGGAACACTGTGGACAGTTTTCAGCAAGTTTCAACATTGAAATACAGAAATAAACACTTTTCCAAAAACATGCTCTAAATCATGTTGAAAAACAGAAATAAGCACTTTTCAAAAACAAGCTTCAAATCATGTTGAAATACAGAAATAAACACTTTTCCATAAGCAAGCTCTAAATCATGTTTGATGCACTCTGGAAGTTAATTTTTTTTCAGTACTGTTTAATCAGGATGTTAGGAACACTGTGGACAGTTTTCAGCAAGTTGCAACATTGAAATACAGAAATAAACACTTTTCCAAAAACATACTCTAAATCATGTTGAAATACAGACATTAACACTTTTCCAAAAACAAGCTCCAAATCATGTTGAAATACAGAAATTGACACTTTTCCAAAAACAAGCTCTAAATCATGTTGAAAAACAGAAATAAACACTTTTCCATAAACAAGCTCTAAATCATGTTTGATGCACTCTGGAAGTTAATTTTTTTTCAGTACTGTTTAATCAGGATGTTAGGAACACTGGACAGTTTTCAGCAAGTTGCAACATTGAAATACAGAAATAAACACTTTTCCAAAAACAAGCTCTAAATCATGTTGAAAAACAGAAATAAGCACTTTTCAAAAACAAGCTTCAAATCATGTTGAAATACAGAAATTGACACTTTTCCAAAAACAAGCTCCAAATCATGTTGAAATACAGAAATAAACAGTTTTCCATAAACAAGCTCTACATCATGTTTGATGCACTCTGGAAGTAATTTTTTTTTCAGTACTGTTTAATCAGGATGTTAGGAACACTGTGGACAGTTTTTAGCAAGTTGCAACATTGAAATACAGAAATAAACACTTTTCCAAAAACAAGCTTCAAATCATGTTGAAATACAGAAATTGACACTTTTCCAAAAACAAGCTCCAAATCATGTTGAAATACAGAAATTGACACTTTTCCATAAACAAGCTCTAAATCATGTTTGATGCACTCTGGAAGTTAATTTTTTTTCAGTACTGTTTAATCAGGATGTTAGGAACACTGTGGACAGTTTTCAGCAAGTTGCAACATTGAAATACAGAAATAAACACTTTTCCAAAAACATACTCTAAATCATGTTGAAAAACAGAAATAAGCACTTTTCAAAAACAAGCTTCAAATCATGTTGAAATACAGAAATGGACACTTTTCCAAAAACAAGCTCCAAATCATGTTGAAATACAGAAATAAAAACTTTTCCATAAACAAGCTCTAAATCATGTTTGATGCACTCTGGAAGTTAATTTTTTTTCAGTACTGTTTAATCAGGATGTTAGGAACACTGTGGACACTTTTCAGCAAGTTGCAACATTGAAATACAGAAATAAACACTTTTCCAAAAACAAGCTCTAAATCATGTTGAAATACAGAAATAAAAACAATTTTCCAAAAACAAGCTCTAAATCATGTTGAAATACAGAAATTAACACTTTTCCAAAAACAAGCTCCAAATCATGTTGAAATACAGAAATTGACACTTTTCCATAAACAAGCTCTAAATTATGTTTGATGCACTCTGGAAGTTAGTTTTTTTTCAGTACTGTTTAATCAGGATGTTAGGAACACTGTGGACAGTTTTCAGCAAGTTTCAACATTGAAATACAGAAATAAACACTTTTCCAAAAACATGCTCTAAATCATGTTGAAAAACAGAAATGAGCACTTTTCAAAAACAAGCTTCAAATCATGTTGAAATACAGAAATAAACACTTTTCCATAAGCAAGCTCTAAATCATGTTTGATGCACTCTGGAAGTTAATTTTTTTTCAGTACTGTTTAATCAGGATGTTAGGAACACTGTGGACAGTTTTCAGCAAGTTGCAACATTGAAATACAGAAATAAACACTTTTCCAAAAACATACTCTAAATCGTGTTGAAATACAGACATTAACACTTTTCCAAAAACAAGCTCCAAATCATGTTGAAATACAGAAATTGACACTTTTCCAAAAACAAGCTCCAAATCATGTTGAAATACAGAAATAAACACTTTTCCATAAACAAGCTCTAAATCATGTTTGATGCACTCTGGAAGTTAATTTTTTTTCAGTACTGTTTAATCAGGATGTTAGGAACACTGTGGACAGTTTTCAGCAAGTTGCAACATTGAAATACAGAAATAAACACTTTTCCAAAAACATGCTCTAAATCATGTTGAAAAACAGAAATAAGCACTTTTCAAAAACAAGCTTCAAATCATGTTGAAATACAGAAATAAACACTTTTCCATAAGCAAGCTCTAAATCATGTTTGATGCACTCTGGAAGTTAATTTTTTTTCAGTACTGTTTAATCAGGATGTTAGGAACACTGTGGACAGTTTTCAGCAAGTTGCAACATTGAAATACAGAAATAAACACTTTTCCAAAAACATACTCTAAATCATGTTGAAATACAGACATTAACACTTTTCCAAAAACAAGCTCCAAATCATGTTGAAATACAGAAATTGACACTTTTCCATAAACAAGCTCTAAATCATGTTTGATGCCCCCTGGAAGTAAAAAATTTTTCAGTACTGTTTAATCAGGATGTTAGGAACACTGTGGACAGTTTTCAGCAAGTTGCAACATTGAAATACAGAAATAAACACTTTTCCAAAAACAAGCTCTAAATCATGTTGAAAAACAGAAATAAGCACTTTTCAAAAACAAGCTTCAAATCATGTTGAAATACAGAAATTGACACTTTTCCAAAAACAAGCTCCAAATCATGTTGAAATACAGAAATAAACACTTTTCCATAAACAAGCTCTAAATCATGTTTGATGCACTCTGGAAGTTAGTTTTTTTTCAGTACTGTTTAATCATGATGTTAGGAACACTGTGGACAGTTTTCAGCAAGTTTCAACATTGAAATACAGAAATAAACACTTTTCCAAAAACATGCTCTAAATCATGTTGAAAAACAGAAATAAGCACTTTTCAAAAACAAGCTTCAAATCATGTTGAAATACAGAAATAAACACTTTTCCATAAGCAAGCTCTAAATCATGTTTGATGCACTCTGGAAGTTAATTTTTTTTCAGTACTGTTTAATCAGGATGTTAGGAACACTGTGGACAGTTTTCAGCAAGTTGCAACATTGAAATACAGAAATAAACACTTTTCCAAAAACATACTCTAAATCATGTTGAAATACAGACATTAACACTTTTCCAAAAACAAGCTCTAAATCATGTTGAAATACAGAAATTGACACTTTTCCAAAAACAAGCTCCAAATCATGTTGAAATACAGAAATTAACACTTTTCCAAAAACAAGTTCCAAATCATGTTGAAATACAGAAATTTACACTTTTCCATAAACAAGCTCTAAATCATGTTTGATGCACTCTGGAAGTTAGTTTTTTTTCAGTACTGTTTAATCAGGATGTTAGGAACACTGTAGACAGTTTTCAGCAAGTTTCAACATTGATATACAGAAATAAACACTTTTCCAAAAACATGCTCTAAATCATGTTGAAAAACAGAAATAAGCACTTTTCAAAAACAAGCTTCAAATCATGTTGAAATACAGAAATAAACACTTTTCCATAAGCAAGCTCTAAATCATGTTTGATGCACTCTGGAAGTTAATTTTTTTTCAGTACTGTTTAATCAGGATGTTAGGAACACTGTGGACAGTTTTCAGCAAGTTGCAACATTGAAATACAGAAATAAACACTTTTCCAAAAACAAGCTTCAAATCATGTTGAAATACAGAAATTGACACTTTTCCAAAAACAAGCTCCAAATCATGTTGAAATACAGAAATTGACACTTTTCCATAAACAAGCTCTAAATCATGTTTGATGCACTCTGGAAGTTAATTTTTTTTCAGTACTGTTTAATCAGGATGTTAGGAACACTGTGGACAGTTTTCAGCAAGTTGCAACATTGAAATACAGAAATAAACACTTTTCCAAAAACATACTCTAAATCATGTTGAAAAACAGAAATAAGCACTTTTCAAAAACAAGCTTCAAATCATGTTGAAATACAGAAATGGACACTTTTCCAAAAACAAGCTCCAAATCATGTTGAAATACAGAAATAAAAACTTTTCCATAAACAAGCTCTAAATCATGTTTGATGCACTCTGGAAGTTAATTTTTTTTCAGTACTGTTTAATCAGGATGTTAGGAACACTGTGGACACTTTTCAGCAAGTTGCAACATTGAAATACAGAAATAAACACTTTTCCAAAAACAAGCTCTAAATCATGTTGAAATACAGAAATAAAAACAATTTTCCAAAAACAAGCTCTAAATCATGTTGAAATACAGAAATTAACACTTTTCCAAAAACAAGCTCCAAATCATGTTGAAATACAGAAATTGACACTTTTCCATAAACAAGCTCTAAATTATGTTTGATGCACTCTGGAAGTTAGTTTTTTTTTCAGTACTGTTTAATCAGGATGTTAGGAACACTGTGGACAGTTTTCAGCAAGTTTCAACATTGAAATACAGAAATAAACACTTTTCCAAAAACATGCTCTAAATCATGTTGAAAAACAGACATGAGCACTTTTCAAAAACAAGCTTCAAATCATGTTGAAATACAGAAATAAACACTTTTCCATAAGCAAGCTCTAAATCATGTTTGATGCACTCTGGAAGTTAATTTTTTTTCAGTACTGTTTAATCAGGATGTTAGGAACACTGTGGACAGTTTTCAGCAAGTTGCAACATTGAAATACAGAAATAAACACTTTTCCAAAAACATACTCTAAATCGTGTTGAAATACAGACATTAACACTTTTCCAAAAACAAGCTCCAAATCATGTTGAAATACAGAAATTGACACTTTTCCAAAAACAAGCTCCAAATCATGTTGAAATACAGAAATAAACACTTTTCCATAAACAAGCTCTAAATCATGTTTGATGCACTCTGGAAGTTAATTTTTTTTCAGTACTGTTTAATCAGGATGTTAGGAACACTGTGGACAGTTTTCAGCAAGTTGCAACATTGAAATACAGAAATAAACACTTTTCCAAAAACATGCTCTAAATCATGTTGAAAAACAGAAATAAGCACTTTTCAAAAACAAGCTTCAAATCATGTTGAAATACAGAAATAAACACTTTTCCATAAGCAAGCTCTAAATCATGTTTGATGCACTCTGGAAGTTAATTTTTTTTCAGTACTGTTTAATCAGGATGTTAGGAACACTGTGGACAGTTTTCAGCAAGTTGCAACATTGAAATACAGAAATAAACACTTTTCCAAAAACATACTCTAAATCATGTTGAAATACAGACATTAACACTTTTCCAAAAACAAGCTCCAAATCATGTTGAAATACAGAAATTGACACTTTTCCATAAACAAGCTCTAAATCATGTTTGATGCCCCCTGGAAGTAAAAAATTTTTCAGTACTGTTTAATCAGGATGTTAGGAACACTGTGGACAGTTTTCAGCAAGTTGCAACATTGAAATACAGAAATAAACACTTTTCCAAAAACAAGCTCTAAATCATGTTGAAAAACAGAAATAAGCACTTTTCAAAAACAAGCTTCAAATCATGTTGAAATACAGAAATTGACACTTTTCCAAAAACAAGCTCCAAATCATGTTGAAATACAGAAATAAACACTTTTCCATAAACAAGCTCTAAATCATGTTTGATGCACTCTGGAAGTTAGTTTTTTTTCAGTACTGTTTAATCATGATGTTAGGAACACTGTGGACAGTTTTCAGCAAGTTTCAACATTGAAATACAGAAATAAACACTTTTCCAAAAACATGCTCTAAATCATGTTGAAAAACAGAAATAAGCACTTTTCAAAAACAAGCTTCAAATCATGTTGAAATACAGAAATAAACACTTTTCCATAAGCAAGCTCTAAATCATGTTTGATGCACTCTGGAAGTTAATTTTTTTTCAGTACTGTTTAATCAGGATGTTAGGAACACTGTGGACAGTTTTCAGCAAGTTGCAACATTGAAATACAGAAATAAACACTTTTCCAAAAACATACTCTAAATCATGTTGAAATACAGACATTAACACTTTTCCAAAAACAAGCTCTAAATCATGTTGAAATACAGAAATTGACACTTTTCCAAAAACAAGCTCCAAATCATGTTGAAATACAGAAATTAACACTTTTCCAAAAACAAGTTCCAAATCATGTTGAAATACAGAAATTTACACTTTTCCATAAACAAGCTCTAAATCATGTTTGATGCACTCTGGAAGTTAGTTTTTTTTCAGTACTGTTTAATCAGGATGTTAGGAACACTGTAGACAGTTTTCAGCAAGTTTCAACATTGATATACAGAAATAAACACTTTTCCAAAAACATGCTCTAAATCATGTTGAAAAACAGAAATAAGCACTTTTCAAAAACAAGCTTCAAATCATGTTGAAATACAGAAATAAACACTTTTCCATAAGCAAGCTCTAAATCATGTTTGATGCACTCTGGAAGTTAATTTTTTTTCAGTACTGTTTAATCAGGATGTTAGGAACACTGTGGACAGTTTTCAGCAAGTTGCAACATTGAAATACAGAAATAAACACTTTTCCAAAAACAAGCTCCAAATCATGTTGAAATACAGAAATTGACACTTTTCCAAAAACAAGCTCCAAATCATGTTGAAATACAGAAATAAACACTTTTCCATAAACAAGCTCTAAATCATGTTTGATGCACTCTGGAAGTTAATTTTTTTTCAGTACTGTTTAATCAGGATGTTAGGAACACTGTGGACAGTTTTCAGCAAGTTGCAACATTGAAATACAGAAATAAACACTTTTCCAAAAACAAGCTTCAAATCATGTTGAAATACAGAAATTGACACTTTTCCAAAAACAAGCTCCAAATCATGTTGAAATACAGAAATTGACACTTTTCCATAAACAAGCTCTAAATCATGTTTGATGCACTCTGGAAGTTAATTTTTTTTCAGTACTGTTTAATCAGGATGTTAGGAACACTGTGGACAGTTTTCAGCAAGTTGCAACATTGAAATACAGAAATAAACACTTTTCCAAAAACATACTCTAAATCATGTTGAAAAACAGAAATAAGCACTTTTCAAAAACAAGCTTCAAATCATGTTGAAATACAGAAATGGACACTTTTCCAAAAACAAGCTCCAAATCATGTTGAAATACAGAAATAAAAACTTTTCCATAAACAAGCTCTAAATCATGTTTGATGCACTCTGGAAGTTAATTTTTTTTCAGTACTGTTTAATCAGGATGTTAGGAACACTGTGGACACTTTTCAGCAAGTTGCAACATTGAAATACAGAAATAAACACTTTTCCAAAAACAAGCTCTAAATCATGTTGAAATACAGAAATAAAAACAATTTTCCAAAAACAAGCTCTAAATCATGTTGAAATACAGAAATTAACACTTTTCCAAAAACAAGCTCCAAATCATGTTGAAATACAGAAATTGACACTTTTCCATAAACAAGCTCTAAATTATGTTTGATGCACTCTGGAAGTTAGTTTTTTTTCAGTACTGTTTAATCAGGATGTTAGGAACACTGTGGACAGTTTTCAGCAAGTTTCAACATTGAAATACAGAAATAAACACTTTTCCAAAAACATGCTCTAAATCATGTTGAAAAACAGACATGAGCACTTTTCAAAAACAAGCTTCAAATCATGTTGAAATACAGAAATAAACACTTTTCCATAAGCAAGCTCTAAATCATGTTTGATGCACTCTGGAAGTTAATTTTTTTTCAGTACTGTTTAATCAGGATGTTAGGAACACTGTGGACAGTTTTCAGCAAGTTGCAACATTGAAATACAGAAATAAACACTTTTCCAAAAACATACTCTAAATCGTGTTGAAATACAGACATTAACACTTTTCCAAAAACAAGCTCCAAATCATGTTGAAATACAGAAATTGACACTTTTCCAAAAACAAGCTCCAAATCATGTTGAAATACAGAAATAAACACTTTTCCATAAACAAGCTCTAAATCATGTTTGATGCACTCTGGAAGTTAATTTTTTTTCAGTACTGTTTAATCAGGATGTTAGGAACACTGTGGACAGTTTTCAGCAAGTTGCAACATTGAAATACAGAAATAAACACTTTTCCAAAAACATGCTCTAAATCATGTTGAAAAACAGAAATAAGCACTTTTCAAAAACAAGCTTCAAATCATGTTGAAATACAGAAATAAACACTTTTCCATAAGCAAGCTCTAAATCATGTTTGATGCACTCTGGAAGTTAATTTTTTTTCAGTACTGTTTAATCAGGATGTTAGGAACACTGTGGACAGTTTTCAGCAAGTTGCAACATTGAAATACAGAAATAAACACTTTTCCAAAAACATACTCTAAATCATGTTGAAATACAGACATTAACACTTTTCCAAAAACAAGCTCCAAATCATGTTGAAATACAGAAATTGACACTTTTCCATAAACAAGCTCTAAATCATGTTTGATGCCCCCTGGAAGTAAAAATTTTTTCAGTACTGTTTAATCAGGATGTTAGGAACACTGTGGACAGTTTTCAGCAAGTTGCAACATTGAAATACAGAAATAAACACTTTTCCAAAAACAAGCTCTAAATCATGTTGAAAAACAGAAATAAGCACTTTTCAAAAACAAGCTTCAAATCATGTTGAAATACAGAAATAAACACTTTTCCATAAGCAAGCTCTAAATCATGTTTGATGCACTCTGGAAGTAAATTTTTTTTCAGTACTGTTTAATCAGGATGTTAGGAACACTGTGGACAGTTTTCAGCAAGTTGCAACATTGAAATACAGAAATAAACACTTTTCCAAAAACAAGCTCCAAATCATGTTGAAAAACAGAAATAAGCACTTTTCAAAAACAAGCTTCAAATCATGTTGAAATACAGAAATAAACACTTTTCCATAAACAAGCTCTAAATCATGTTTGATGCACTCTGGAAGTTAATTTTTTTTCAGTACTGTTTAATCAGGATGTTAGGAACACTGTGGACAGTTTTCAGCAAGTTGCAACATTGAAATACAGAAATAAACACTTTTCCAAAAACATACTCTAAATCATGTTGAAATACAGACATTAACACTTTTCCAAAAACAAGCTCTAAATCATGTTGAAATACAGAAATTGACACTTTTCCAAAAACAAGCTCCAAATCATGTTGAAATACAGAAATTAACACTTTTCCAAAAACAAGTTCCAAATCATGTTGAAATACAGAAATTTACACTTTTCCATAAACAAGCTCTAAATCATGTTTGATGCACTCTGGAAGTTAGTTTTTTTTCAGTACTGTTTAATCAGGATGTTAGGAACACTGTAGACAGTTTTCAGCAAGTTTCAACATTGATATACAGAAATAAACACTTTTCCAAAAACATGCTCTAAATCATGTTGAAAAACAGAAATAAGCACTTTTCAAAAACAAGCTTCAAATCATGTTGAAATACAGAAATAAACACTTTTCCATAAGCAAGCTCTAAATCATGTTTGATGCACTCTGGAAGTTAATTTTTTTTCAGTACTGTTTAATCAGGATGTTAGGAACACTGTGGACAGTTTTCAGCAAGTTGCAACATTGAAATACAGAAATAAACACTTTTCCAAAAACAAGCTCTAAATCATGTTGAAAAACAGAAATAAGCACTTTTCAAAAACAAGCTTCAAATCATGTTGAAATACAGAAATTGACACTTTTCCAAAAACAAGCTCCAAATCATGTTGAAATACAGAAATAAACAGTTTTCCATAAACAAGCTCTACATCATGTTTGATGCACTCTGGAAGTAATTTTTTTTTCAGTACTGTTTAATCAGGATGTTAGGAACACTGTGGACAGTTTTTAGCAAGTTGCAACATTGAAATACAGAAATAAACACTTTTCCAAAAACAAGCTTCAAATCATGTTGAAATACAGAAATTGACACTTTTCCAAAAACAAGCTCCAAATCATGTTGAAATACAGAAATTGACACTTTTCCATAAACAAGCTCTAAATCATGTTTGATGCACTCTGGAAGTTAATTTTTTTTCAGTACTGTTTAATCAGGATGTTAGGAACACTGTGGACAGTTTTCAGCAAGTTGCAACATTGAAATACAGAAATAAACACTTTTCCAAAAACATACTCTAAATCATGTTGAAAAACAGAAATAAGCACTTTTCAAAAACAAGCTTCAAATCATGTTGAAATACAGAAATGGACACTTTTCCAAAAACAAGCTCCAAATCATGTTGAAATACAGAAATAAAAACTTTTCCATAAACAAGCTCTAAATCATGTTTGATGCACTCTGGAAGTTAATTTTTTTTCAGTACTGTTTAATCAGGATGTTAGGAACACTGTGGACACTTTTCAGCAAGTTGCAACATTGAAATACAGAAATAAACACTTTTCCAAAAACAAGCTCTAAATCATGTTGAAATACAGAAATAAAAACAATTTTCCAAAAACAAGCTCTAAATCATGTTGAAATACAGAAATTAACACTTTTCCAAAAACAAGCTCCAAATCATGTTGAAATACAGAAATTGACACTTTTCCATAAACAAGCTCTAAATTATGTTTGATGCACTCTGGAAGTTAGTTTTTTTTCAGTACTGTTTAATCAGGATGTTAGGAACACTGTGGACAGTTTTCAGCAAGTTTCAACATTGAAATACAGAAATAAACACTTTTCCAAAAACATGCTCTAAATCATGTTGAAAAACAGAAATGAGCACTTTTCAAAAACAAGCTTCAAATCATGTTGAAATACAGAAATAAACACTTTTCCATAAGCAAGCTCTAAATCATGTTTGATGCACTCTGGAAGTTAATTTTTTTTCAGTACTGTTTAATCAGGATGTTAGGAACACTGTGGACAGTTTTCAGCAAGTTGCAACATTGAAATACAGAAATAAACACTTTTCCAAAAACATACTCTAAATCGTGTTGAAATACAGACATTAACACTTTTCCAAAAACAAGCTCCAAATCATGTTGAAATACAGAAATTGACACTTTTCCAAAAACAAGCTCCAAATCATGTTGAAATACAGAAATAAACACTTTTCCATAAACAAGCTCTAAATCATGTTTGATGCACTCTGGAAGTTAATTTTTTTTCAGTACTGTTTAATCAGGATGTTAGGAACACTGTGGACAGTTTTCAGCAAGTTGCAACATTGAAATACAGAAATAAACACTTTTCCAAAAACATGCTCTAAATCATGTTGAAAAACAGAAATAAGCACTTTTCAAAAACAAGCTTCAAATCATGTTGAAATACAGAAATAAACACTTTTCCATAAGCAAGCTCTAAATCATGTTTGATGCACTCTGGAAGTTAATTTTTTTTCAGTACTGTTTAATCAGGATGTTAGGAACACTGTGGACAGTTTTCAGCAAGTTGCAACATTGAAATACAGAAATAAACACTTTTCCAAAAACATACTCTAAATCATGTTGAAATACAGACATTAACACTTTTCCAAAAACAAGCTCCAAATCATGTTGAAATACAGAAATTGACACTTTTCCATAAACAAGCTCTAAATCATGTTTGATGCCCCCTGGAAGTAAAATTTTTTTCAGTACTGTTTAATCAGGATGTTAGGAACACTGTGGACAGTTTTCAGCAAGTTGCAACATTGAAATACAGAAATAAACACTTTTCCAAAAACAAGCTCTAAATCATGTTGAAAAACAGAAATAAGCACTTTTCAAAAACAAGCTTCAAATCATGTTGAAATACAGAAATTGACACTTTTCCAAAAACAAGCTCCAAATCATGTTGAAATACAGAAATAAACACTTTTCCATAAACAAGCTCTAAATCATGTTTGATGCACTCTGGAAGTTAATTTGTTTTCAGTACTGTTGAATCAGGATGTTAGGAACACTGTGGACACTTTTCAGCAAGTTGCAACATTGAAATACAGAAATAAACACTTTTCCAAAAACAAGCTCTAAATCATGTTGAAATACAGAAATAAAAACAATTTTCCAAAAACAAGCTCTAAATCATGTTGAAATACAGAAATTAACACTTTTCCAAAAACAAGCTCCAAATCATGTTGAAATACAGAAATTGACACTTTTCCATAAACAAGCTCTAAATCATGTTTGATGCACTCTGGAAGTTAGTTTTTTTTCAGTACTGTTTAATCAGGATGTTAGGAACACTGTGGACAGTTTTCAGCAAGTTTCAACATTGAAATACAGAAATAAACACTTTTCCAAAAACATGCTCTAAATCATGTTGAAAAACAGAAATAAGCACTTTTCAAAAACAAGCTTCAAATCATGTTGAAATACAGAAATAAACACTTTTCCATAAGCAAGCTCTAAATCATGTTTGATGCACTCTGGAAGTTAATTTTTTTTCAGTACTGTTTAATCAGGATGTTAGGAACACTGTGGACAGTTTTCAGCAAGTTGCAACATTGAAATACAGAAATAAACACTTTTCCAAAAACATACTCTAAATCATGTTGAAATACAGACATTAACACTTTTCCAAAAACAAGCTCCAAATCATGTTGAAATACAGAAATTGACACTTTTCCAAAAACAAGCTCCAAATCATGTTGAAATACAGAAATAAACACTTTTCCATAAACAAGCTCTAAATCATGTTTGATGCACTCTGGAAGTTAATTTTTTTTCAGTACTGTTTAATCAGGATGTTAGGAACACTGTGGACAGTTTTCAGCAAGTTGCAACATTGAAATACAGAAATAAACACTTTTCCAAAAACATGCTCTAAATCATGTTGAAAAACAGAAATAAGCACTTTTCAAAAACAAGCTTCAAATCATGTTGAAATACAGAAATTGACACTTTTCCAAAAACAAGCTCCAAATCATGTTGAAATACAGAAATTGACACTTTTCCATAAACAAGCTCTAAATCATGTTTGATGCACTCTGGAAGTTAATTTTTTTTCAGTACTGTTTAATCAGGATGTTAGGAACACTGTGGACAGTTTTCAGCAAGTTGCAACATTGAAATACAGAAATAAACACTTTTCCAAAAACATACTCTAAATCATGTTGAAAAACAGAAATAAGCACTTTTCAAAAACAAGCTTCAAATCATGTTGAAATACAGAAATGGACACTTTTCCAAAAACAAGCTCCAAATCATGTTGAAATACAGAAATAAAAACTTTTCCATAAACAAGCTCTAAATCATGTTTGATGCACTCTGGAAGTTAATTTTTTTTCAGTACTGTTTAATCAGGATGTTAGGAACACTGTGGACACTTTTCAGCAAGTTGCAACATTGAAATACAGAAATAAACACTTTTCCAAAAACAAGCTCTAAATCATGTTGAAATACAGAAATAAAAACAATTTTCCAAAAACAAGCTCTAAATCATGTTGAAATACAGAAATTAACACTTTTCCAAAAACAAGCTCCAAATCATGTTGAAATACAGAAATTGACACTTTTCCATAAACAAGCTCTAAATTATGTTTGATGCACTCTGGAAGTTAGTTTTTTTTCAGTACTGTTTAATCAGGATGTTAGGAACACTGTGGACAGTTTTCAGCAAGTTTCAACATTGAAATACAGAAATAAACACTTTTCCAAAAACATGCTCTAAATCATGTTGAAAAACAGAAATGAGCACTTTTCAAAAACAAGCTTCAAATCATGTTGAAATACAGAAATAAACACTTTTCCATAAGCAAGCTCTAAATCATGTTTGATGCACTCTGGAAGTTAATTTTTTTTCAGTACTGTTTAATCAGGATGTTAGGAACACTGTGGACAGTTTTCAGCAAGTTGCAACATTGAAATACAGAAATAAACACTTTTCCAAAAACATACTCTAAATCGTGTTGAAATACAGACATTAACACTTTTCCAAAAACAAGCTCCAAATCATGTTGAAATACAGAAATTGACACTTTTCCAAAAACAAGCTCCAAATCATGTTGAAATACAGAAATAAACACTTTTCCATAAACAAGCTCTAAATCATGTTTGATGCACTCTGGAAGTTAATTTTTTTTCAGTACTGTTTAATCAGGATGTTAGGAACACTGTGACAGTTTTCAGCAAGTTGCAACATTGAAATACAGAAATAAACACTTTTCCAAAAACATGCTCTAAATCATGTTGAAAAACAGAAATAAGCACTTTTCAAAAACAAGCTTCAAATCATGTTGAAATACAGAAATAAACACTTTTCCATAAGCAAGCTCTAAATCATGTTTGATGCACTCTGGAAGTTAATTTTTTTTCAGTACTGTTTAATCAGGATGTTAGGAACACTGTGGACAGTTTTCAGCAAGTTGCAACATTGAAATACAGAAATAAACACTTTTCCAAAAACATACTCTAAATCATGTTGAAATACAGACATTAACACTTTTCCAAAAACAAGCTCCAAATCATGTTGAAATACAGAAATTGACACTTTTCCATAAACAAGCTCTAAATCATGTTTGATGCCCCCTGGAAGTAAACATTTTTTCAGTACTGTTTAATCAGGATGTTAGGAACACTGTGGACAGTTTTCAGCAAGTTGCAACATTGAAATACAGAAATAAACACTTTTCCAAAAACAAGCTCTAAATCATGTTGAAAAACAGAAATAAGCACTTTTCAAAAACAAGCTTCAAATCATGTTGAAATACAGAAATTGACACTTTTCCAAAAACAAGCTCCAAATCATGTTGAAATACAGAAATAAACACTTTTCCATAAACAAGCTCTAAATCATGTTTGATGCACTCTGGAACTTAGTTTTTTTTCAGTACTGTTTAATCATGATGTTAGGAACACTGTGGACAGTTTTCAGCAAGTTTCAACATTGAAATACAGAAATAAACACTTTTCCAAAAACATGCTCTAAATCATGTTGAAAAACAGAAATAAGCACTTTTCAAAAACAAGCTTCAAATCATGTTGAAATACAGAAATAAACACTTTTCCATAAGCAAGCTCTAAATCATGTTTGATGCACTCTGGAAGTTAATTTTTTTTCAGTACTGTTTAATCAGGATGTTAGGAACACTGTGGACAGTTTTCAGCAAGTTGCAACATTGAAATACAGAAATAAACACTTTTCCAAAAACATACTCTAAATCATGTTGAAATACAGACATTAACACTTTTCCAAAAACAAGCTCTAAATCATGTTGAAATACAGAAATTGACACTTTTCCAAAAACAAGCTCCAAATCATGTTGAAATACAGAAATTAACACTTTTCCAAAAACAAGTTCCAAATCATGTTGAAATACAGAAATTTACACTTTTCCATAAACAAGCTCTAAATCATGTTTGATGCACTCTGGAAGTTAGTTTTTTTTCAGTACTGTTTAATCAGGATGTTAGGAACACTGTAGACAGTTTTCAGCAAGTTTCAACATTGATATACAGAAATAAACACTTTTCCAAAAACATGCTCTAAATCATGTTGAAAAACAGAAATAAGCACTTTTCAAAAACAAGCTTCAAATCATGTTGAAATACAGAAATAAACACTTTTCCATAAGCAAGCTCTAAATCATGTTTGATGCACTCTGGAAGTTAATTTTTTTTCAGTACTGTCACGCCCTGGCCTTATTATTCTTTGTTTTCTTTATTATTTTAGTTAGGTCAGGGTGTGACATGGGGAATGTTGATGTTTTGTTGGTTTTGGGTGTTTATTTGGTAAAGGGGTTATGGGGTGAAGTATATGGTTTTGTGTTGAGTGTAGATGTCTAGCGTTGTCTATGTTGGTTAGTCATCTAGGAGAGTCTATGGTTACCTGAATGAGTTCCCAATTAGAGACAGCTGATTTCGGTTGTCTCTGATTGGGAGCCTTATTTAGGGTAGCCATAGGCTCTCATTGGTTGTGGGTAATTGTCTATGTAAAACGTTTGTAGCCTGTATGTATGTGCACAACGTTTGTAGCTTCACGGTCGTTTTGTTGTTTTGTTAGTTTGTAAAGTGTTTTTGTGTCGTGTTCATCTTCGTGTGTTAATAAAAGAAGATGGCTTATTTTCCAACTGCTGCATTTTGGTCCGTCAATCCGCCACACGATCGTGACAGAATTACCCACCATAGGACCAAGCGGCATGGAAGGCGGCAACAGGACCTACCTACACAGGATCTCTGGAGTTGGGAGGACGAATTGGAAGAAGATGGACCTTGGGCTCAACCTGGAGAATATCGCCTCTCTCGTGAATAGCTGGAGGCAGCGAAAGCCGAGAGGAGGCGATATGAGGAGGCAGCACGGAGACAAGGCTGGAGACCCGTGAGTACAACCCAAAAATTTCTTGGGGGGGGCCTTAAAGGGAGTGTGGCGAAGTCAGGTAGGAAACCTGCGCCTACTCCCTGTACTTACCGTGGAGAGCGGGAGTACGGGCAGACACCGTGTTACGCAGTAGAGCGCACGGTGTCTCCTGTACGCGTGCATAGCCCGGTTCGGTACATTTCAGCTCCACGTATCGGCCGGGCTAGACTGAGCGTTGAGCCGTATGTCATGAAGCCGGCCCAACGCATCTGGTCACCAGTGCGTCTCCTCGGGCCGGCGTACATGGCACCAGCCTTACGCATGGTGTCCCCGGTTCGCCTACATAGGCCGGTGCGGGTTATTCCACCTCCCCGCACTGGTCAGGCGACGGGGAGCATACAACCAGGTAAGGTTGGGCAGGCTCGGCGTTCAAGGGAGCCAGTACGCCTGCACGGTCCGGTATTTCCGGCGCCACCTCCCCGCCCCAATCCAGTACCACCAGTGCCTCCTCCACGCACTAGCTATATGGTGCGTGTCTCCAGCCCTTTACCACCAGTGTCTAAACCACGCACCAAGCCTCCTGTGTGTCCCCAGAGTCCTGTGCGTCCTGTTGCTGCTCCCCGCACTAGCCCTGAGATGCGTGTCCCCAGCCCGGTGCCACCAGTCCCGGCACCACGCACCAGGCCTACAGTGCGCCTCAGCCGGCAGGAGTCTGCCGTCTGCACAGCAATGACTGAACTGCCCGTCTCCCCAGCGCCATCTGAGCCATCCGTCTCCCTAGCGCCATCTGAGCCATCCGTCTGCAATGAGCCTGCAAAGCCGCCCGTCTGCCATGAGCCTGCAAAGCCGCCCGTCTGCCATGAGCCCACTGAGCCGTCCTCCAGACAGGAGCCGCTAGAGCCGCCAGCCAGACAGGAGCCGCTAGAGCCGTCCGTCAGACAGGATCTGCCAGAGCCGCCAACCAGACAGGATCTGCCAGAGCCGCCAACCAGACAGGATCAGCCAGATCAGTCAGCTAGCCATGAGCAGCCAGATCCGTCAGCTAGCCATGAGCAGCCAGATCCGTCAGCTAGCCATGAGCAGCCAGATCCGTCAGCTAGCCATGAGCAGCCAGATCCGTCAGCTAGCCATGAGCAGCCAGATCCGTCAGCTAGCCATGAGCAGCCAGATCCGTCAGCTAGCCATGAGCAGCCAGATCCGTCAGCTAGCCATGAGCAGCAAGATCCGTCAGCTAGCCATGAGCAGCCAGATCCGTCAGCCAGCCATGAGCAGCCAGATCCGTCAGCCAGCCATGAGCAGCCAGATCCGTCAGCCAGCCATGAGCAGCCAGATCAGTTAGCCAGCCATGAGCAGCCAGATCTGTCAGCCAGCCATGGGCCGTCCCTCAGTCCGGAGCTGCAGTCCCTCAGTCCGGAGCTGCAGTCCCTCAGTCCGGAGCTGCCATTCCTCAGTCCGGAGCTGCCCCTTACCCTGGAGCTGCCCCTTACCCTGGAGCTGCCCCTTACCCTGGTGCTGCCCCTTACCCTGGTGCTGCCCCTTACCCTGGTGCTGCCCCTTATCCTGGTACTGCCCCTGACCCTGGTACTGCCCCTTACCCTGGTACTGGTCCTTAGTCCGGAGCTGTCCCTTAGTCCGGAACTCCCCCTTAATGCAATGGGGTTAATGTGGAGGGGGGTCGTTTGGAGGAAGCCTAGGAGGTGGTTAGGTACTGTGGTGACGTGGGGACTACGACCAGAGCCGGAGCCGCCACCGTGGAGGGGAGCCCACCCAGACCCTCCCCTAGACTGTGTATGGTGCGCCCGGAGTTCGCGCCTCAAGGGGGGGGTTATGTCACGCCCTGGCCTTATTATTCTTTGTTTTCTTTATTATTTTAGTTAGGTCAGGGTGTGACATGGGGAATGTTGATGTTTTGTTGGTTTTGGGTGTTTATTTGGTAAAGGGGTTATGGGGTGAAGTATATGGTTTTGTGTTGAGTGTAGATGTCTAGCGTTGTCTATGTTGGTTAGTCATCTAGGAGAGTCTATGGTTACCTGAATGAGTTCCCAATTAGAGACAGCTGATTTCGGTTGTCTCTGATTGGGAGCCTTATTTAGGGTAGCCATAGGCTCTCATTGGTTGTGGGTAATTGTCTATGTAAAACGTTTGTAGCCTGTATGTATGTGCACAACGTTTGTAGCTTCACGGTCGTTTTGTTGTTTTGTTAGTTTGTAAAGTGTTTTTGTGTCGTGTTCATCTTCGTGTGTTAATAAAAGAAGATGGCTTATTTTCCAACTGCTGCATTTTGGTCCGTCAATCCGCCACACGATCGTGACAAGTACTGTTTAATCAGGTTGTTAGGAACACTGTGGACAGTTTTCAGCAAGTTGCAACATTGAAATACAGAAATAAACACTTTTCCAAAAACAAGCTCCAAATCATGTTGAAATACAGAAATTGACACTTTTCCAAAAACAAGCTCTAAATCATGTTGAAAAACAGAAATAAACACTTTTCCATAAACAAGCTCTAAATCATGTTTGATGCACTCTGGAAGTTAATTTTTTTTCCAGTACTGTTTAATCAGGATGTTAGGAACACTGGACAGTTTTCAGCAAGTTGCAACATTGAAATACAGAAATAAACACTTTTCCAAAAACAAGCTCTAAATCATGTTGAAAAACAGAAATAAGCACTTTTCAAAAACAAGCTTCAAATCATGTTGAAATACAGAAATTGACACTTTTCCAAAAACAAGCTCCAAATCATGTTGAAATACAGAAATAAACAGTTTTCCATAAACAAGCTCTACATCATGTTTGATGCACTCTGGAAGTAATTTTTTTTTCAGTACTGTTTAATCAGGATGTTAGGAACACTGTGGACAGTTTTTAGCAAGTTGCAACATTGAAATACAGAAATAAACACTTTTCCAAAAACAAGCTTCAAATCATGTTGAAATACAGAAATTGACACTTTTCCAAAAACAAGCTCCAAATCATGTTGAAATACAGAAATTGACACTTTTCCATAAACAAGCTCTAAATCATGTTTGATGCACTCTGGAAGTTAATTTTTTTTCAGTACTGTTTAATCAGGATGTTAGGAACACTGTGGACAGTTTTCAGCAAGTTGCAACATTGAAATACAGAAATAAACACTTTTCCAAAAACATACTCTAAATCATGTTGAAAAACAGAAATAAGCACTTTTCAAAAACAAGCTTCAAATCATGTTGAAATACAGAAATGGACACTTTTCCAAAAACAAGCTCCAAATCATGTTGAAATACAGAAATAAAAACTTTTCCATAAACAAGCTCTAAATCATGTTTGATGCACTCTGGAAGTTAATTTTTTTTCAGTACTGTTTAATCAGGATGTTAGGAACACTGTGGACACTTTTCAGCAAGTTGCAACATTGAAATACAGAAATAAACACTTTTCCAAAAACAAGCTCTAAATCATGTTGAAATACAGAAATAAAAACAATTTTCCAAAAACAAGCTCTAAATCATGTTGAAATACAGAAATTAACACTTTTCCAAAAACAAGCTCCAAATCATGTTGAAATACAGAAATTGACACTTTTCCATAAACAAGCTCTAAATTATGTTTGATGCACTCTGGAAGTTAGTTTTTTTTCAGTACTGTTTAATCAGGATGTTAGGAACACTGTGGACAGTTTTCAGCAAGTTTCAACATTGAAATACAGAAATAAACACTTTTCCAAAAACATGCTCTAAATCATGTTGAAAAACAGAAATGAGCACTTTTCAAAAACAAGCTTCAAATCATGTTGAAATACAGAAATAAACACTTTTCCATAAGCAAGCTCTAAATCATGTTTGATGCACTCTGGAAGTTAATTTTTTTTCAGTACTGTTTAATCAGGATGTTAGGAACACTGTGGACAGTTTTCAGCAAGTTGCAACATTGAAATACAGAAATAAACACTTTTCCAAAAACATACTCTAAATCGTGTTGAAATACAGACATTAACACTTTTCCAAAAACAAGCTCCAAATCATGTTGAAATACAGAAATTGACACTTTTCCAAAAACAAGCTCCAAATCATGTTGAAATACAGAAATAAACACTTTTCCATAAACAAGCTCTAAATCATGTTTGATGCACTCTGGAAGTTAATTTTTTTTCAGTACTGTTTAATCAGGATGTTAGGAACACTGTGGACAGTTTTCAGCAAGTTGCAACATTGAAATACAGAAATAAACACTTTTCCAAAAACATGCTCTAAATCATGTTGAAAAACAGAAATAAGCACTTTTCAAAAACAAGCTTCAAATCATGTTGAAATACAGAAATAAACACTTTTCCATAAGCAAGCTCTAAATCATGTTTGATGCACTCTGGAAGTTAATTTTTTTTCAGTACTGTTTAATCAGGATGTTAGGAACACTGTGGACAGTTTTCAGCAAGTTGCAACATTGAAATACAGAAATAAACACTTTTCCAAAAACATACTCTAAATCATGTTGAAATACAGACATTAACACTTTTCCAAAAACAAGCTCCAAATCATGTTGAAATACAGAAATTGACACTTTTCCATAAACAAGCTCTAAATCATGTTTGATGCCCCCTGGAAGTAAAAAATTTTTCAGTACTGTTTAATCAGGATGTTAGGAACACTGTGGACAGTTTTCAGCAAGTTGCAACATTGAAATACAGAAATAAACACTTTTCCAAAAACAAGCTCCAAATCATGTTGAAAAACAGAAATAAGCACTTTTCAAAAACAAGCTTCAAATCATGTTGAAATACAGAAATTGACACTTTTCCATAAACAAGCTCTAAATCATGTTTGATGCACTCTGGAAGTTAATTTTTTTTCAGTACTGTTTAATCAGGATGTTAGGAACACTGTGGACAGTTTTCAGCAAGTTGCAACATTGAAATACAGAAATAAACACTTTTCCAAAAACATACTCTAAATCATGTTGAAATACAGACATTAACACTTTTCCAAAAACAAGCTCTAAATAATGTTGAAATACAGAAATTGACACTTTTCCAAAAACAAGCTCCAAATCATGTTGAAATACAGAAATTAACACTTTTCCAAAAACAAGTTCCAAATCATGTTGAAATACAGAAATTTACACTTTTCCATAAACAAGCTCTAAATCATGTTTGATGCACTCTGGAAGTTAGTTTTTTTTCAGTACTGTTTAATCAGGATGTTAGGAACACTGTAGACAGTTTTCAGCAAGTTTCAACATTGATATACAGAAATAAACACTTTTCCAAAAACATGCTCTAAATCATGTTGAAAAACAGAAATAAGCACTTTTCAAAAACAAGCTTCAAATCATGTTGAAATACAGAAATAAACACTTTTCCATAAGCAAGCTCTAAATCATGTTTGATGCACTCTGGAAGTTAATTTTTTTTCAGTACTGTTTAATCAGGATGTTAGGAACACTGTGGACAGTTTTCAGCAAGTTGCAACATTGAAATACAGAAATAAACACTTTTCCAAAAACAAGCTCTAAATCATGTTGAAAAACAGAAATAAGCACTTTTCAAAAACAAGCTTCAAATCATGTTGAAATACAGAAATTGACACTTTTCCAAAAACAAGCTCCAAATCATGTTGAAATACAGAAATAAACAGTTTTCCATAAACAAGCTCTACATCATGTTTGATGCACTCTGGAAGTAATTTTTTTTTCAGTACTGTTTAATCAGGATGTTAGGAACACTGTGGACAGTTTTTAGCAAGTTGCAACATTGAAATACAGAAATAAACACTTTTCCAAAAACAAGCTTCAAATCATGTTGAAATACAGAAATTGACACTTTTCCAAAAACAAGCTCCAAATCATGTTGAAATACAGAAATTGACACTTTTCCATAAACAAGCTCTAAATCATGTTTGATGCACTCTGGAAGTTAATTTTTTTTCAGTACTGTTTAATCAGGATGTTAGGAACACTGTGGACAGTTTTCAGCAAGTTGCAACATTGAAATACAGAAATAAACACTTTTCCAAAAACATACTCTAAATCATGTTGAAAAACAGAAATAAGCACTTTTCAAAAACAAGCTTCAAATCATGTTGAAATACAGAAATGGACACTTTTCCAAAAACAAGCTCCAAATCATGTTGAAATACAGAAATAAAAACTTTTCCATAAACAAGCTCTAAATCATGTTTGATGCACTCTGGAAGTTAATTTTTTTTCAGTACTGTTTAATCAGGATGTTAGGAACACTGTGGACACTTTTCAGCAAGTTGCAACATTGAAATACAGAAATAAACACTTTTCCAAAAACAAGCTCTAAATCATGTTGAAATACAGAAATAAAAACAATTTTCCAAAAACAAGCTCTAAATCATGTTGAAATACAGAAATTAACACTTTTCCAAAAACAAGCTCCAAATCATGTTGAAATACAGAAATTGACACTTTTCCATAAACAAGCTCTAAATTATGTTTGATGCACTCTGGAAGTTAGTTTTTTTTCAGTACTGTTTAATCAGGATGTTAGGAACACTGTGGACAGTTTTCAGCAAGTTTCAACATTGAAATACAGAAATAAACACTTTTCCAAAAACATGCTCTAAATCATGTTGAAAAACAGAAATGAGCACTTTTCAAAAACAAGCTTCAAATCATGTTGAAATACAGAAATAAACACTTTTCCATAAGCAAGCTCTAAATCATGTTTGATGCACTCTGGAAGTTAATTTTTTTTCAGTACTGTTTAATCAGGATGTTAGGAACACTGTGGACAGTTTTCAGCAAGTTGCAACATTGAAATACAGAAATAAACACTTTTCCAAAAACATACTCTAAATCATGTTGAAATACAGACATTAACACTTTTCCAAAAACAAGCTCCAAATCATGTTGAAATACAGAAATTGACACTTTTCCAAAAACAAGCTCCAAATCATGTTGAAATACAGAAATAAACACTTTTCCATAAACAAGCTCTAAATCATGTTTGATGCACTCTGGAAGTTAATTTTTTTTCAGTACTGTTTAATCAGGATGTTAGGAACACTGTGGACAGTTTTCAGCAAGTTGCAACATTGAAATACAGAAATAAACACTTTTCCAAAAACATGCTCTAAATCATGTTGAAAAACAGAAATAAGCACTTTTCAAAAACAAGCTTCAAATCATGTTGAAATACAGAAATAAACACTTTTCCATAAGCAAGCTCTAAATCATGTTTGATGCACTCTGGAAGTTAATTTTTTTTCAGTACTGTTTAATCAGGATGTTAGGAACACTGTGGAAAGTTTTCAGCAAGTTGCAACATTGAAATACAGAAATAAACACTTTTCCAAAAACATACTCTAAATCATGTTGAAATACAGACATTAACACTTTTCCAAAAACAAGCTCCAAATCATGTTGAAATACAGAAATTGACACTTTTCCATAAACAAGCTCTAAATCATGTTTGATGCCCCCTGGAAGTAAAATTTTTTTCAGTACTGTTTAATCAGGATGTTAGGAACACTGTGGACAGTTTTCAGCAAGTTGCAACATTGAAATACAGAAATAAACACTTTTCCAAAAACAAGCTCTAAATCATGTTGAAAAACAGAAATAAGCACTTTTCAAAAACAAGCTTCAAATCATGTTGAAATACAGAAATTGACACTTTTCCAAAAACAAGCTCCAAATCATGTTGAAATACAGAAATAAACACTTTTCCATAAACAAGCTCTAAATCATGTTTGATGCACTCTGGAAGTTAATTTTTTTTCAGTACTGTTGAATCAGGATGTTAGGAACACTGTGGACACTTTTCAGCAAGTTGCAACATTGAAATACAGAAATAAACACTTTTCCAAAAACAAGCTCTAAATCATGTTGAAATACAGAAATTAACACTTTTCCAAAAACAAGCTCCAAATCATGTTGAAATACAGAAATTGACACTTTTCCATAAACAAGCTCTAAATCATGTTTGATGCACTCTGGAAGTTAGTTTTTTTTCAGTACTGTTTAATCAGGATGTTAGGAACACTGTAGACAGTTTTCAGCAAGTTTCAACATTGATATACAGAAATAAACACTTTTCCAAAAACATGCTCTAAATCATGTTGAAAAACAGAAATAAGCACTTTTCAAAAACAAGCTTCAAATCATGTTGAAATACAGAAATAAACACTTTTCCATAAACAAGCTCTAAATCATGTTTGATGCACTCTGGAAGTTAATTTTTTTTCAGTACTGTTTAATCAGGATGTTAGGAACACTGTGGACAGTTTTCAGCAAGTTGCAACATTGAAATACAGAAATAAACACTTTTCCAAAAACAAGCTCTAAATCATGTTGAAAAACAGAAATAAGCACTTTTCAAAAACAAGCTTCAAATCATGTTGAAATACAGAAATTGACACTTTTCCAAAAACAAGCTCCAAATCATGTTGAAATACAGAAATAAACAGTTTTCCATAAACAAGCTCTACATCATGTTTGATGCACTCTGGAAGTAATTTTTTTTTCAGTACTGTTTAATCAGGATGTTAGGAACACTGTGGACAGTTTTTAGCAAGTTGCAACATTGAAATACAGAAATAAACACTTTTCCAAAAACAAGCTTCAAATCATGTTGAAATACAGAAATTGACACTTTTCCAAAAACAAGCTCCAAATCATGTTGAAATACAGAAATTGACACTTTTCCATAAACAAGCTCTAAATCATGTTTGATGCACTCTGGAAGTTAATTTTTTTTCAGTACTGTTTAATCAGGATGTTAGGAACACTGTGGACAGTTTTCAGCAAGTTGCAACATTGAAATACAGAAATAAACACTTTTCCAAAAACATACTCTAAATCATGTTGAAAAACAGAAATAAGCACTTTTCAAAAACAAGCTTCAAATCATGTTGAAATACAGAAATGGACACTTTTCCAAAAACAAGCTCCAAATCATGTTGAAATACAGAAATAAAAACTTTTCCATAAACAAGCTCTAAATCATGTTTGATGCACTCTGGAAGTTAATTTTTTTTCAGTACTGTTTAATCAGGATGTTAGGAACACTGTGGACACTTTTCAGCAAGTTGCAACATTGAAATACAGAAATAAACACTTTTCCAAAAACAAGCTCTAAATCATGTTGAAATACAGAAATAAAAACAATTTTCCAAAAACAAGCTCTAAATCATGTTGAAATACAGACATTAACACTTTTCCAAAAACAAGCTCCAAATCATGTTGAAATACAGAAATTGACACTTTTCCAAAAACAAGCTCCAAATCATGTTGAAATACAGAAATAAACACTTTTCCATAAACAAGCTCTAAATCATGTTTGATGCACTCTGGAAGTTAATTTTTTTTCAGTACTGTTTAATCAGGATGTTAGGAACACTGTGGACAGTTTTCAGCAAGTTGCAACATTGAAATACAGAAATAAACACTTTTCCAAAAACATGCTCTAAATCATGTTGAAAAACAGAAATAAGCACTTTTCAAAAACAAGCTTCAAATCATGTTGAAATACAGAAATAAACACTTTTCCATAAGCAAGCTCTAAATCATGTTTGATGCACTCTGGAAGTTAATTTTTTTTCAGTACTGTTTAATCAGGATGTTAGGAACACTGTGGAAAGTTTTCAGCAAGTTGCAACATTGAAATACAGAAATAAACACTTTTCCAAAAACATACTCTAAATCATGTTGAAATACAGACATTAACACTTTTCCAAAAACAAGCTCCAAATCATGTTGAAATACAGAAATTGACACTTTTCCATAAACAAGCTCTAAATCATGTTTGATGCCCCCTGGAAGTAAAAATTTTTTCAGTACTGTTTAATCAGGATGTTAGGAACACTGTGGACAGTTTTCAGCAAGTTGCAACATTGAAATACAGAAATAAACACTTTTCCAAAAACAAGCTCTAAATCATGTTGAAAAACAGAAATAAGCACTTTTCAAAAACAAGCTTCAAATCATGTTGAAATACAGAAATTGACACTTTTCCAAAAACAAGCTCCAAATCATGTTGAAATACAGAAATAAACACTTTTCCATAAACAAGCTCTAAATCATGTTTGATGCACTCTGGAAGTTAATTTTTTTTCAGTACTGTTGAATCAGGATGTTAGGAACACTGTGGACACTTTTCAGCAAGTTGCAACATTGAAATACAGAAATAAACACTTTTCCAAAAACAAGCTCTAAATCATGTTGAAATACAGAAATAAAAACAATTTTCCAAAAACAAGCTCTAAATCATGTTGAAATACAGAAATTAACACTTTTCCAAAAACAAGCTCCAAATCATGTTGAAATACAGAAATTGACACTTTTCCATAAACAAGCTCTAAATCATGTTTGATGCACTCTGGAAGTTAGTTTTTTTCAGTACTGTTTAATCAGGATGTTAGGAACACTGTGGACAGTTTTCAGCAAGTTTCAACATTGAAATACAGAAATAAACACTTTTCCAAAAACATGCTCTAAATCATGTTGAAAAACAGAAATAAGCACTTTTCAAAAACAAGCTTCAAATCATGTTGAAATACAGAAATAAACACTTTTCCATAAGCAAGCTCTAAATCATGTTTGATGCACTATGGAAGTTAATTTTTTTTCAGTACTGTTTAATCAGGATGTTAGGAACACTGTGGACAGTTTTCAGCAAGTTGCAACATTGAAATACAGAAATAAACACTTTTCCAAAAACATACTCTAAATCATGTTGAAATACAGACATTAACACTTTTCCAAAAACAAGCTCCAAATCATGTTGAAATACAGAAATTGACACTTTTCCAAAAACAAGCTCCAAATCATGTTGAAATACAGAAATAAACACTTTTCCATAAACAAGCTCTAAATCATGTTTGATGCACTCTGGAAGTTAATTTTTTTCAGTACTGTTTAATCAGGATGTTAGGAACACTGTGGACAGTTTTCAGCAAGTTGCAACATTGAAATACAGAAATAAACACTTTTCCAAAAACATGCTCTAAATCATGTTGAAAAACAGAAATAAGCACTTTTCAAAAACAAGCTTCAAATCATGTTGAAATACAGAAATAAACACTTTTCCATAAGCAAGCTCTAAATCATGTTTGATGCACTCTGGAAGTTAATTTTTTTTCAGTACTGTTTAATCAGGATGTTAGGAACACTGTGGACAGTTTTCAGCAAGTTGCAACATTGAAATACAGAAATAAACACTTTTCCAAAAACATACTCTAAATCATGTTGAAATACAGACATTAACACTTTTCCAAAAACAAGCTCCAAATCATGTTGAAATACAGAAATTGACAATTTTCCATAAACAAGCTCTAAATCATGTTTGATGCCCCCTGGAAGTAAATTTTTTTTCAGTACTGTTTAATCAGGATGTTAGGAACACTGTGGACAGTTTTCAGCAAGTTGCAACATTGAAATACAGAAATAAACACTTTTCCAAAAACAAGCTCCAAATCATGTTGAAAAACAGAAATAAGCACTTTTCAAAAACAAGCTTCAAATCATGTTGAAATACAGAAATTGACACTTTTCCAAAAACAAGCTCCAAATCATGTTGAAATACAGAAATAAACACTTTTCCATAAACAAGCTCTAAATCATGTTTGATGCACTCTGGAAGTTATTTTTTTTTCAGTACTGTTTAATCAGGATGTTAGGAACACTGTGGACAGTTTTCAGCAAGTTGCAACATTGAAATACAGAAATAAACACTTTTCCAAAAACAAGCTCCAAATCATGTTGAAAAACAGAAATAAAAACTTTTCCATAAACAAGCTCTAAATCATGTTTGATGCACTCTGGAAGTTAATTTTTTTCCAGTACTGTTTAATCAGGATGTTAAGAACACTGTGGACAGTTTTCAGCAAGTTGCAACATTGAAATACAGAAATAAACACTTTTCCAAAAACAAGCTCTAAATCATGTTGAAATACAGAAATAAACACTTTTCCAAAAACAAGCTCTAAATCATGTTGAAATACAGAAATTAACACTTTTCCAAAAACAAGCTCCAAATCATGTTGAAATACAGAAATTGACACTTTTCCATAAACAAGCTCTAATTCATGTTTGATGCACTCTGGAAGTTACTTTTTTTTCAGTACTGTTTAATCAGGATGTTAGGAACACTGTGGACAGTTTTCAGCAAGTTGCAACATTGAAATACAGAAATAAACACTTTTCCAAAAACAAGCTCTAAATCATCTTGAAAAACAGAAATAAGCACTTTTCAAAAACAAGCTTCAAATCATGTTGAAATACAGAAATTGACACTTTTCCAAAAACAAGCTCCAAATCATGTTGAAATACTGAAATAATCACTTTTCCATAAACAAGCTCTAAATCATGTTTGATGCACTCTGGAAGTTATTTTTTTTTCAGTACTGTTTAATCAGGATGTTAGGACCACTGTGGACAGTTTTCAGAAAGTTGCAACATTGAAATACAGAAATAAACACTTTTCCAAAAACAAGCTCCAAATCATGTTGAAATACAGAAATAAAAACTTTTCCATAAACAAGCTCTAAATCATGTTTGATGCACTCTGGAAGTTAATTTTTTTTCAGTACTGTTTAATCAGGATGTTAGGAACACTGTGGACAGTTTTCAGCAAGTTGCAACATTGAAATACAGAAATAAACACTTTTCCAAAAACAAGCTCTAAATCATGTTGAAATACAGAAATAAACACTTTTCCAAAAACAAGCTCTAAATCATGTTGAAATACAGAAATAAAAACTTTTCCATAAACAAGCTCTAAATCATGTTTGATGCACTCTGGAAGTTAATTTTTTTTCAGTACTGTTTAATCAGGATGTTAGGAACACTGTGGACAGTTTTCAGCAAGTTGCAACATTGAAATACAGAAATAAACACTTTTCCAAAAACAAGCTCCAAATCATGTTGAAAAACAGAAATAAGCACTTTTCAAAAACAAGCTCCAAATCATGTTGAAATACAGAAATTGACACTTTTCCAAAAACAAGCTCCAAATCATGTTGAAATACAGAAATAAAAACTTTTCCATAAACAAGCTCTAAATCATGTTTGATGCACTCTGGAAGTTAATTTTTTTTCAGTACTGTTTAATCAGGATGTTAGGAACACTGTGGACAGTTTTCAGCAAGTTGCAACATTGAAATACAGAAATAAACACTTTTCCAAAAACAAGCTCTAAATCATGTTGAAATACAGAAATAAACACTTTTCCAAAAACAAGCTCTAAATCATGTTGAAATACAGAAATTAACACTTTTCCAAAAACAAGCTCCAAATCATGTTGAAATACAGAAATTGACACTTTTCCATAAACAAGCTCTAATTCATGTTTGATGCACTCTGGAAGTTACTTTTTTTTCAGTACTGTTTAATCAGGATGTTAGGAACACTGTGGACAGTTTTCAGCAAGTTGCAACATTGAAATACAGAAATAAACACTTTTCCAAAAACAAGCTCTAAATCATCTTGAAAAACAGAAATAAGCACTTTTCAAAAACAAGCTTCAAATCATGTTGAAATACAGAAATTGACACTTTTCCAAAAACAAGCTCCAAATCATGTTGAAATACAGAAATAAACACTTTTCCATAAACAAGCTCTAAATCATGTTTGATGCACTCTGGAAGTTAATTTTTTTTCAGTACTGTTTAATCAGGATGTTAGGACCACTGTGGACAGTTTTCAGAAAGTTGCAACATTGAAATACAGAAATAAACACTTTTCCAAAAACAAGCTTCTAATCATGTTGAAATACAGAAATTGACACTTTTCCATAAACAAGCTCTAATTCATGTTTGATGCACTCTGGAAGTTACTTTTTTTTCAGTACTGTTTAATCAGGATGTTAGGAACACTGTGGACAGTTTTCAGCAAGTTGCAACATTGAAATACAGAAATAAACACTTTTCCAAAAACAAGCTCTAAATCATCTTGAAAAACAGAAATAAGCACTTTTCAAAAACAAGCTTCAAATCATGTTGAAATACAGAAATTGACACTTTTCCAAAAACAAGCTCCAAATCATGTTGAAATACAGAAATAATCACTTTTCCATAAACAAGCTCTAAATCATGTTTGATGCACTCTGGAAGTTATTTTTTTTTCAGTACTGTTTAATCAGGATGTTAGGACCACTGTGGACAGTTTTCAGAAAGTTGCAACATTGAAATACAGAAATAAACACTTTTCCAAAAACAAGCTCCAAATCATGTTGAAATACAGAAATAAAAACTTTTCCATAAACAAGCTCTAAATCATGTTTGATGCACTCTGGAAGTTAATTTTTTTTCAGTACTGTTTAATCAGGATGTTAGGAACACTGTGGACAGTTTTCAGCAAGTTGCAACATTGAAATACAGAAATAAACACTTTTCCAAAAACAAGCTCTAAATCATGTTGAAATACAGAAATAAACACTTTTCCAAAAACAAGCTCCAAATCATGTTGAAATACAGAAATAAAAACTTTTCCATAAACAAGCTCTAAATCATGTTTGATGCACTCTGGAAGTTAATTTTTTTTCAGTACTGTTTAATCAGGATGTTAGGAACACTGTGGACAGTTTTCAGCAAGTTGCAACATTGAAATACAGAAATAAACACTTTTCCAAAAACAAGCTCTAAATCATGTTGAAATACAGAAATAAACACTTTTCCAAAAACAAGCTCTAAATCATGTTGAAATACAGAAATTAACACTTTTCCAAAAACAAGCTCCAAATCATGTTGAAATACAGAAATTGACACTTTTCCATAAACAAGCTCTAATTCATGTTTGATGCACTCTGGAAGTTACTTTTTTTTCAGTACTGTTTAATCAGGATGTTAGGAACACTGTGGACAGTTTTCAGCAAGTTGCAACATTGAAATACAGAAATAAACACTTTTCCAAAAACAAGCTCTAAATCATCTTGAAAAACAGAAATAAGCACTTTTCAAAAACAAGCTTCAAATCATGTTGAAATACAGAAATTGACACTTTTCCAAAAACAAGCTCCAAATCATGTTGAAATACAGAAATAAACACTTTTCCATAAACAAGCTCTAAATCATGTTTGATGCACTCTGGAAGTTAATTTTTTTTCAGTACTGTTTAATCAGGATGTTAGGACCACTGTGGACAGTTTTCAGAAAGTTGCAACATTGAAATACAGAAATAAACACTTTTCCAAAAACAAGCTTCAAATCATGTTGAAATACAGAAATTGACACTTTTCCATAAACAAGCTCTAATTCATGTTTGATGCACTCTGGAAGTTACTTTTTTTTCAGTACTGTTTAATCAGGATGTTAGGAACACTGTGGACAGTTTTCAGCAAGTTGCAACATTGAAATACAGAAATAAACACTTTTCCAAAAACAAGCTCTAAATCATCTTGAAAAACAGAAATAAGCACTTTTCAAAAACAAGCTTCAAATCATGTTGAAATACAGAAATTGACACTTTTCCAAAAACAAGCTCCAAATCATGTTGAAAAACAGAAATAAGCACTTTTCAAAAACAAGCTTCAAATCATGTTGAAATACAGAAATGGACACTTTTCCAAAAACAAGCTCCAAATCATGTTGAAATACAGAAATAAAAACTTTTCCATAAACAAGCTCTAAATCATGTTTGATGCACTCTGGAAGTTAATTTTTTTTCAGTACTGTTTAATCAGGATGTTAGGAACACTGTGGACAGTTTTCAGCAAGTTGCAACATTGAAATACAGAAATAAACACTTTTCCAAAAACAAGCTCTAAATCATGTTGAAATACAGAAATAAACACTTTTCCAAAAACAAGCTCCAAATCATGTTGAAATACAGAAATAAAAACTTTTCCATAAACAAGCTCTAAATCATGTTTGATGCACTCTGGAAGTTAATTTTTTTTCAGTACTGTTTAATCAGGATGTTAGGAACACTGTGGACAGTTTTCAGCAAGTTGCAACATTGAAATACAGAAATAAACACTTTTCCAAAAACAAGCTCTAAATCATGTTGAAATACAGAAATAAACACTTTTCCAAAAACAAGCTCTAAATCATGTTGAAATACAGAAATTAACACTTTTCCAAAAACAAGCTCCAAATCATGTTGAAATACAGAAATTGACACTTTTCCATAAACAAGCTCTAATTCATGTTTGATGCACTCTGGAAGTTACTTTTTTTTCAGTACTGTTTAATCAGGATGTTAGGAACACTGTGGACAGTTTTCAGCAAGTTGCAACATTGAAATACAGAAATAAACACTTTTCCAAAAACAAGCTCTAAATCATCTTGAAAAACAGAAATAAGCACTTTTCAAAAACAAGCTTCAAATCATGTTGAAATACAGAAATTGACACTTTTCCAAAAACAAGCTCCAAATCATGTTGAAATACAGAAATAAACACTTTTCCATAAACAAGCTCTAAATCATGTTTGATGCACTCTGGAAGTTAATTTTTTTTCAGTACTGTTTAATCAGGATGTTAGGACCACTGTGGACAGTTTTCAGAAAGTTGCAACATTGAAATACAGAAATAAACACTTTTCCAAAAACAAGCTTCAAATCATGTTGAAATACAGAAATTGACACTTTTCCATAAACAAGCTCTAATTCATGTTTGATGCACTCTGGAAGTTACTTTTTTTTCAGTACTGTTTAATCAGGATGTTAGGAACACTGTGGACAGTTTTCAGCAAGTTGCAACATTGAAATACAGAAATAAACACTTTTCCAAAAACAAGCTCTAAATCATCTTGAAAAACAGAAATAAGCACTTTTCAAAAACAAGCTTCAAATCATGTTGAAATACAGAAATTGACACTTTTCCAAAAACAAGCTCCAAATCATGTTGAAATACAGAAATAATCACTTTTCATAAACAAGCTCTAAATCATGTTTGATGCACTCTGGAAGTTATTTTTTTTTCAGTACTGTTTAATCAGGATGTTAGGACCACTGTGGACAGTTTTCAGAAAGTTGCAACATTGAAATACAGAAATAAACACTTTTCCAAAAACAAGCTCCAAATCATGTTGAAATACAGAAATAAAAACTTTTCCATAAACAAGCTCTAAATCATGTTTGATGCACTCTGGAAGTTAATTTTTTTTCAGTACTGTTTAATCAGGATGTTAGGAACACTGTGGACAGTTTTCAGCAAGTTGCAACATTGAAATACAGAAATAAACACTTTTCCAAAAACAAGCTCTAAATCATGTTGAAATACAGAAATAAACACTTTTCCAAAAACAAGCTCTAAATCATGTTGAAATACAGAAATAAAAACTTTTCCATAAACAAGCTCTAAATCATGTTTGATGCACTCTGGAAGTTATTTTTTTTTCAGTACTGTTTAATCAGGATGTTAGGAACACTGTGGACAGTTTTCAGCAAGTTGCAACATTGAAATACAGAAATAAACACTTTTCCAAAAACAAGCTCCAAATCATGTTGAAAAACAGAAATAAGCACTTTTCAAAAACAAGCTTCAAATCATGTTGAAATACAGAAATGGACACTTTTCCAAAAACAAGCTCCAAATCATGTTGAAATACAGAAATAAAAACTTTTCCATAAACAAGCTCTAAATCATGTTTGATGCACTCTGGAAGTTAATTTTTTTTCAGTACTGTTTAATCAGGATGTTAGGAACACTGTGGACAGTTTTCAGCAAGTTGCAACATTGAAATACAGAAATAAACACTTTTCCAAAAACAAGCTCTAAATCATGTTGAAATACAGAAATAAACACTTTTCCAAAAACAAGCTCTAAATCATGTTGAAATACAGAAATTAACACTTTTCCAAAAACAAGCTCCAAATCATGTTGAAATACAGAAATTGACACTTTTCCATAAACAAGCTCTAATTCATGTTTGATGCACTCTGGAAGTTACTTTTTTTTCAGTACTGTTTAATCAGGATGTTAGGAACACTGTGGACAGTTTTCAGCAAGTTGCAACATTGAAATACAGAAATAAACACTTTTCCAAAAACAAGCTCTAAATCATCTTGAAAAACAGAAATAAGCACTTTTCAAAAACAAGCTTCAAATCATGTTGAAATACAGAAATTGACACTTTTCCAAAAACAAGCTCCAAATCATGTTGAAATACAGAAATAAACACTTTTCCATAAACAAGCTCTAAATCATGTTTGATGCACTCTGGAAGTTATTTTTTTTTCAGTACTGTTTAATCAGGATGTTAGGACCACTGTGGACAGTTTTCAGAAAGTTGCAACATTGAAATACAGAAATAAACACTTTTCCAAAAACAAGCTTCAAATCATGTTGAAATACAGAAATTGACACTTTTCCAAAAACAAGCTCCAAATCATGTTGAAATAAAGAAATAAAAACTTTTCCATAAACAAGCTCTAAATCATGTTTGATGCACTCTGGAAGTTAATTTTTTTTCAGTACTGTTTAATCAGGATGTTAGGAACACTGTGGACAGTTTTCAGCAAGTTGCAACATTGAAATACAGAAATAAACACTTTTCCAAAAACAAGCTCTAAATCATGTTGAAATACAGAAATAAACACTTTTCCAAAAACAAGCTCTAAATCATGTTGAAATACAGAAATAAAAACTTTTCCATAAACAAGCTCTAAATCATGTTTGATGCACTCTGGAAGTTATTTTTTTTTCAGTACTGTTTAATCAGGATGTTAGGAACACTGTGGACAGTTTTCAGCAAGTTGCAACATTGAAATACAGAAATAAACACTTTTCCAAAAACAAGCTCCAAATCATGTTGAAAAACAGAAATAAGCACTTTTCAAAAACAAGCTTCAAATCATGTTGAAATACAGAAATGGACACTTTTCCAAAAACAAGCTCCAAATCATGTTGAAATACAGAAATAAAAACTTTTCCATAAACAAGCTCTAAATCATGTTTGATGCACTCTGGAAGTTAATTTTTTTTCAGTACTGTTTAATCAGGATGTTAGGAACACTGTGGACAGTTTTCAGCAAGTTGCAACATTGAAATACAGAAATAAACACTTTTCCAAAAACAAGCTCTAAATCATGTTGAAATACAGAAATAAACACTTTTCCAAAAACAAGCTCTAAATCATGTTGAAATACAGAAATTAACACTTTTCCAAAAACAAGCTCCAAATCATGTTGAAATACAGAAATTGACACTTTTCCATAAACAAGCTCTAATTCATGTTTGATGCACTCTGGAAGTTACTTTTTTTTCAGTACTGTTTAATCAGGATGTTAGGAACACTGTGGACAGTTTTCAGCAAGTTGCAACATTGAAATACAGAAATAAACACTTTTCCAAAAACAAGCTCTAAATCATCTTGAAAAACAGAAATAAGCACTTTTCAAAAACAAGCTTCAAATCATGTTGAAATACAGAAATTGACACTTTTCCAAAAACAAGCTCCAAATCATGTTGAAATACAGAAATAAACACTTTTCCATAAACAAGCTCTAAATCATGTTTGATGCACTCTGGAAGTTATTTTTTTTTCAGTACTGTTTAATCAGGATGTTAGGACCACTGTGGACAGTTTTCAGAAAGTTGCAACATTGAAATACAGAAATAAACACTTTTCCAAAAACAAGCTTCAAATCATGTTGAAATACAGAAATTGACACTTTTCCAAAAACAAGCTCCAAATCATGTTGAAATAAAGAAATAAACACTTTTCCATAAACAAGCTCTAAATCATGTTTGATGCACTCTGGAAGTTAATTTTTTTTCAGTACTGTTTAATCAGGATGTTAGGAACACTGTGGACAGTTTTCAGCAAGTTGCAACATTGAAATACAGAAATAAACACTTTTCCAAAAACAAGCTCCAAATCATGTTGAAAAACAGAAATAAGCACTTTTCAAAAACAAGCTTCAAATCATGTTGAAATACAGAAATTGACACTTTTCCATAAACAAGCTCTAAATCATGTTTGACGCACTCTGTAAGTTAATTTTTTTTCAGTACTGTTTAATCAGGATGTTAGGAACACTGTGGAAAGTTTTCAGCAAGTTGCAACATTGAAATACAGAAATAAACACTTTTCCAAAAACAAGCTCCAAATCATGTTGAAATACAGAAATAAAAACTTTTCCATAAACAAGCTCTAAAT
This sequence comes from Salvelinus fontinalis, assembly GCF_029448725.1. NCBI lineage: Eukaryota > Metazoa > Chordata > Actinopteri > Salmoniformes > Salmonidae > Salvelinus > Salvelinus fontinalis. Next base: position 48,099 of record NW_026601299.1, read on the forward strand.
CATGTTTGATGCACTCTGGAAGTTAATTTTTTTTCAGTACTGTTTAATCAGGATGTTAAGAACACTGTGGACAGTTTTCAGCAAGTTGCAACATTGAAATACAGAAATAAACACTTTTCCAAAAACAAGCTCTAAATCATGTTGAAATACAGAAATAAACACTTTTCCAAAAACAAGCTCTAAATCATGTTGAAATACAGAAATTAACACTTTTCCAAAAACAAGCTCCAAATCATGTTGAAATACAGAAATTGACACTTTTCCATAAACAAGCTCTAATTCATGTTTGATGCACTCTGGAAGTTACTTTTTTTTCAGTACTGTTTAATCAGGATGTTAGGAACACTGTGGACAGTTTTCAGCAAGTTGCAACATTGAAATACAGAAATAAACACTTTTCCAAAAACAAGCTCTAAATCATGTTGAAATACAGAAATAAACACTTTTCCAAATACAAGCTCTAAATCATGTTGAAATACAGAAATAAAAACTTTTCCATAAACAAGCTCTAAATCATGTTTGATGCACTCTGGAAGTTAATTTTTTTTCAGTACTGTTTAATCAGGATGTTAGGAACACTGTGGACAGTTTTCAGCAAGTTGCAACATTGAAATACAGAAATAAACACTTTTCCAAAAACAAGCTCCAAATCATGTTGAAAAACAGAAATAAGCACTTTTCCAAAAACAAGCTTCAAATCATGTTGAAATACAGAAATTGACACTTTTCCAAAAACAAGCTCCAAATCATGTTGAAATACAGAAATAAACACTTTTCCATAAACAAGCTCTAAATCATGTTTGATGCACTCTGGAAGTTAATTTTTTTTCAGTACTGTTTAATCAGGATGTTAGGAACACTGTGGACAGTTTTCAGCAAGTTGCAACATTGAAATACAGAAATAAACACTTTTCCAAAAACAAGCTCCAAATCATGTTGAAAAACAGAAATAAGCACTTTTCAAAAACAAGCTCCAAATCATGTTGAAATACAGAAATTGACACTTTTCCAAAAACAAGCTCCAAATCATGTTGAAATACAGAAATAAAAACTTTTCCATAAACAAGCTCTAAATCATGTTTGATGCACTCTGGAAGTTAATTTTTTTTCAGTACTGTTTAATCAGGATGTTAAGAACACTGTGGACAGTTTTCAGCAAGTTGCAACATTGAAATTCAGAAATAAACACTTTTCCAAAAACAAGCTCTAAATCATGTTGAAATACAGAAATAAACACTTTTCCAAAAACAAGCTCTAAATCATGTTGAAATACAGAAATTAACACTTTTCCAAAAACAAGCTCCAAATCATGTTGAAATACAGAAATTGACACTTTTCCATAAACAAGCTCTAATTCATGTTTGATGCACTCTGGAAGTTACTTTTTTTTCAGTACTGTTTAATCAGGATGTTAGGAACACTGTGGACAGTTTTCAGCAAGTTGCAACATTGAAATACAGAAATAAACACTTTTCCAAAAACAAGCTCCAAATCATGTTGAAAAACAGAAATAAGCACTTTTCCAAAAACAAGCTTCAAATCATGTTGAAATACAGAAATTGACACTTTTCCAAAAACAAGCTCCAAATCATGTTGAAATACAGAAATAAACACTTTTCCATAAACAAGCTCTAAATCATGTTTGATGCACTCTGGAAGTTAATTTTTTTTCAGTACTGTTTAATCAGGATGTTAGGAACACTGTGGACAGTTTTCAGCAAGTTGCAACATTGAAATACAGAAATAAACACTTTTCCAAAAACAAGCTCCAAATCATGTTGAAAAACAGAAATAAGCACTTTTCAAAAACAAGCTCCAAATCATGTTGAAATACAGAAATTGACACTTTTCCAAAAACAAGCTCCAAATCATGTTGAAATACAGAAATAAACACTTTTCCATAAACAAGCTCTAAATCATGTTTGATGCACTCTGGAAGTTATTTTTTTTTCAGTACAGTTTAATCAGGATGTTAGGAACACTGTGGACAGTTTTCAGCAAGTTGCAACATTGAAATACAGAAATAAACACTTTTCCAAAAACAAGCTCTAAATCATGTTGAAATACAGAAATAAACACTTTTCCAAAAACAAGCTCTAAATCATGTTGAAATACAGAAATTAACACTTTTCCATAAACAAGCTCTAATTCATGTTTGATGCACTCTGGAAGTTAATTTTTTTTCAGTACTGTTTAATCAGGATGTTAGGAACACTGTGGACAGTTTTCAGCAAGTTGCAACATTGAAATACAGAAATAAACACTTTTCCAAAAACAAGCTCTAAATCATGTTGAAATACAGAAATAAACACTTTTCCAAAAACAAGCTCTAAATCATGTTGAAATACAGAAATAAAAACTTTTCCATAAACAAGCTCTAAATCATGTTTGATGCACTCTGGAAGTTATTTTTTTTTCAGTACTGTTTAATCAGGATGTTAGGAACACTGTGGACAGTTTTCAGCAAGTTGCAACATTGAAATACAGAAATAAACACTTTTCCAAAAACAAGCTCCAAATCATGTTGAAAAACAGAAATAAGCACTTTTCAAAAACAAGCTTCAAATCATGTTGAAATACAGAAATGGACACTTTTCCAAAAACAAGCTCCAAATCATGTTGAAATACAGAAATAAAAACTTTTCCATAAACAAGCTCTAAATCATGTTTGATGCACTCTGGAAGTTAATTTTTTTTCAGTACTGTTTAATCAGGATGTTAGGAACACTGTGGACAGTTTTCAGCAAGTTGCAACATTGAAATACAGAAATAAACACTTTTCCAAAAACAAGCTCTAAATCATGTTGAAATACAGAAATAAACACTTTTCCAAAAACAAGCTCTAAATCATGTTGAAATACAGAAATTAACACTTTTCCAAAAACAAGCTCCAAATCATGTTGAAATACAGAAATTGACACTTTTCCATAAACAAGCTCTAATTCATGTTTGATGCACTCTGGAAGTTACTTTTTTTTCAGTACTGTTTAATCAGGATGTTAGGAACACTGTGGACAGTTTTCAGCAAGTTGCAACATTGAAATACAGAAATAAACACTTTTCCAAAAACAAGCTCTAAATCATCTTGAAAAACAGAAATAAGCACTTTTCAAAAACAAGCTTCAAATCATGTTGAAATACAGAAATTGACACTTTTCCAAAAACAAGCTCCAAATCATGTTGAAATACAGAAATAAACACTTTTCCATAAACAAGCTCTAAATCATGTTTGATGCACTCTGGAAGTTATTTTTTTTTCAGTACTGTTTAATCAGGATGTTAGGACCACTGTGGACAGTTTTCAGCAAGTTGCAACATTGAAATACAGAAATAAACACTTTTCCAAAAACAAGCTTCAAATCATGTTGAAATACAGAAATTGACACTTTTCCAAAAACAAGCTCCAAATCATGTTGAAATACAGAAATAAACACTTTTCCATAAACAAGCTCTAAATCATGTTTGATGCACTCTGGAAGTTATTTTTTTTTCAGTACAGTTTAATCAGGATGTTAGGAACACTGTGGACAGTTTTCAGCAAGTTGCAACATTGAAATACAGAAATAAACACTTTTCCAAAAACAAGCTCTAAATCATGTTGAAATACAGAAATAAACACTTTTCCAAAAACAAGCTCTAAATCATGTTGAAATACAGAAATTAACACTTTTCCATAAACAAGCTCTAATTCATGTTTGATGCACTCTGGAAGTTAATTTTTTTTCAGTACTGTTTAATCAGGATGTTAGGAACACTGTGGACAGTTTTCAGCAAGTTGCAACATTGAAATACAGAAATAAACACTTTTCCAAAAACAAGCTCTAAATCATGTTGAAATACAGAAATAAACACTTTTCCAAAAACAAGCTCTAAATCATGTTGAAATACAGAAATAAAAACTTTTCCATAAACAAGCTCTAAATCATGTTTGATGCACTCTGGAAGTTATTTTTTTTTCAGTACTGTTTAATCAGGATGTTAGGAACACTGTGGACAGTTTTCAGCAAGTTGCAACATTGAAATACAGAAATAAACACTTTTCCAAAAACAAGCTCCAAATCATGTTGAAAAACAGAAATAAGCACTTTTCAAAAACAAGCTTCAAATCATGTTGAAATACAGAAATGGACACTTTTCCAAAAACAAGCTCCAAATCATGTTGAAATACAGAAATAAAAACTTTTCCATAAACAAGCTCTAAATCATGTTTGATGCACTCTGGAAGTTAATTTTTTTTCAGTACTGTTTAATCAGGATGTTAGGAACACTGTGGACAGTTTTCAGCAAGTTGCAACATTGAAATACAGAAATAAACACTTTTCCAAAAACAAGCTCTAAATCATGTTGAAATACAGAAATAAACACTTTTCCAAAAACAAGCTCTAAATCATGTTGAAATACAGAAATTAACACTTTTCCAAAAACAAGCTCCAAATCATGTTGAAATACAGAAATTGACACTTTTCCATAAACAAGCTCTAATTCATGTTTGATGCACTCTGGAAGTTACTTTTTTTTCAGTACTGTTTAATCAGGATGTTAGGAACACTGTGGACAGTTTTCAGCAAGTTGCAACATTGAAATACAGAAATAAACACTTTTCCAAAAACAAGCTCTAAATCATCTTGAAAAACAGAAATAAGCACTTTTCCAAAAACAAGCTTCAAATCATGTTGAAATACAGAAATTGACACTTTTCCAAAAACAAGCTCCAAATCATGTTGAAATACAGAAATAAACACTTTTCCATAAACAAGCTCTAAATCATGTTTGATGCACTCTGGAAGTTATTTTTTTTTCAGTACTGTTTAATCAGGATGTTAGGAACACTGTGGACAGTTTTCAGCAAGTTGCAACATTGAAATACAGAAATAAACACTTTTCCAAAAACAAGCTTCAAATCATGTTGAAATACAGAAATTGACACTTTTCCAAAAACAAGCTCCAAATCATGTTGAAATACAGAAATAAACACTTTTCCATAAACAAGCTCTAAATCATGTTTGATGCACTCTGGAAGTTAATTTTTTTTCAGTACTGTTTAATCAGGATGTTAGGAACACTGTGGACAGTTTTCAGCAAGTTGCAACATTGAAATACAGAAATAAACACTTTTCCAAAAACAAGCTCCAAATCATGTTGAAAAACAGAAATAAGCACTTTTCAAAAACAAGCTTCAAATCATGTTGAAATACAGAAATTGACACTTTTCCATAAACAAGCTCTAAATCATGTTTGACGCACTCTGGAAGTTAATTTTTTTTCAGTACTGTTTAATCAGGATGTTAGGAACACTGTGGACAGTTTTCAGCAAGTTGCAACATTGAAATAGAGAAATAAACACTTTTCCAAAAACAAGCTCCAAATCATGTTGAAATACAGAAATAAAAACTTTTCCATAAACAAGCTCTAAATCATGTTTGATGCACTCTGGAAGTTAATTTTTTTTCAGTACTGTTTAATCAGGATGTTAAGAACACTGTGGACAGTTTTCAGCAAGTTGCAACATTGAAATACAGAAATAAACACTTTTCCAAAAACAAGCTCTAAATCATGTTGAAATACAGAAATAAACACTTTTCCAAAAACAAGCTCTAAATCATGTTGAAATACAGAAATTAACACTTTTCCAAAAACAAGCTCCAAATCATGTTGAAATACAGAAATTGACACTTTTCCATAAACAAGCTCTAATTCATGTTTGATGCACTCTGGAAGTTACTTTTTTTTCAGTACTGTTTAATCAGGATGTTAGGAACACTGTGGACAGTTTTCAGCAAGTTGCAACATTGAAATACAGAAATAAACACTTTTCCAAAAACAAGCTCTAAATCATGTTGAAATACAGAAATAAACACTTTTCCAAATACAAGCTCTAAATCATGTTGAAATACAGAAATAAAAACTTTTCCATAAACAAGCTCTAAATCATGTTTGATGCACTCTGGAAGTTAATTTTTTTTCAGTACTGTTTAATCAGGATGTTAGGAACACTGTGGACAGTTTTCAGCAAGTTGCAACATTGAAATACAGAAATAAACACTTTTCCAAAAACAAGCTCCAAATCATGTTGAAAAACAGAAATAAGCACTTTTCCAAAAACAAGCTTCAAATCATGTTGAAATACAGAAATTGACACTTTTCCAAAAACAAGCTCCAAATCATGTTGAAATACAGAAATAAACACTTTTCCATAAACAAGCTCTAAATCATGTTTGATGCACTCTGGAAGTTAATTTTTTTTCAGTACTGTTTAATCAGGATGTTAGGAACACTGTGGACAGTTTTCAGCAAGTTGCAACATTGAAATACAGAAATAAACACTTTTCCAAAAACAAGCTCCAAATCATGTTGAAAAACAGAAATAAGCACTTTTCAAAAACAAGCTCCAAATCATGTTGAAATACAGAAATTGACACTTTTCCAAAAACAAGCTCCAAATCATGTTGAAATACAGAAATAAAAACTTTTCCATAAACAAGCTCTAAATCATGTTTGATGCACTCTGGAAGTTAATTTTTTTTCAGTACTGTTTAATCAGGATGTTAGGAACACTGTGGACAGTTTTCAGCAAGTTGCAACATTGAAATACAGAAATAAACACTTTTCCAAAAACAAGCTCTAAATCATGTTGAAATACAGAAATAAACACTTTTCCAAAAACAAGCTCTAAATCATGTTGAAATACAGAAATTAACACTTTTCCAAAAACAAGCTCCAAATCATGTTGAAATACAGAAATTGACACTTTTCCATAAACAAGCTCTAATTCATGTTTGATGCACTCTGGAAGTTACTTTTTTTTCAGTACTGTTTAATCAGGATGTTAGGAACACTGTGGACAGTTTTCAGCAAGTTGCAACATTGAAATACAGAAATAAACACTTTTCCAAAAACAAGCTCCAAATCATGTTGAAAAACAGAAATAAGCACTTTTCCAAAAACAAGCTTCAAATCATGTTGAAATACAGAAATTGACACTTTTCCAAAAACAAGCTCCAAATCATGTTGAAATACAGAAATAAACACTTTTCCATAAACAAGCTCTAAATCATGTTTGATGCACTCTGGAAGTTAATTTTTTTTCAGTACTGTTTAATCAGGATGTTAGGAACACTGTGGACAGTTTTCAGCAAGTTGCAACATTGAAATACAGAAATAAACACTTTTCCAAAAACAAGCTCCAAATCATGTTGAAAAACAGAAATAAGCACTTTTCAAAAACAAGCTCCAAATCATGTTGAAATACAGAAATTGACACTTTTCCAAAAACAAGCTCCAAATCATGTTGAAATACAGAAATAAACACTTTTCCATAAACAAGCTCTAAATCATGTTTGATGCACTCTGGAAGTTATTTTTTTTTCAGTACAGTTTAATCAGGATGTTAGGAACACTGTGGACAGTTTTCAGCAAGTTGCAACATTGAAATACAGAAATAAACACTTTTCCAAAAACAAGCTCTAAATCATGTTGAAATACAGAAATAAACACTTTTCCAAAAACAAGCTCTAAATCATGTTGAAATACAGAAATTAACACTTTTCCATAAACAAGCTCTAATTCATGTTTGATGCACTCTGGAAGTTAATTTTTTTTCAGTACTGTTTAATCAGGATGTTAGGAACACTGTGGACAGTTTTCAGCAAGTTGCAACATTGAAATACAGAAATAAACACTTTTCCAAAAACAAGCTCCAAATCATGTTGAAATACAGAAATAAAAACTTTTCCATAAACAAGCTCTAAATCATGTTTGATGCACTCTGGAAGTAAATTTTTTTTCAGTACTGTTTAATCAGGATGTTAAGAACACTGTGGACAGTTTTCAGCAAGTTGCAACATTGAAATACAGAAATAAACACTTTTCCAAAAACAAGCTCTAAATCATGTTGAAATACAGAAATAAACACTTTTCCAAAAACAAGCTCTAAATCATGTTGAAATACAGAAATTAACACTTTTCCAAAAACAAGCTCCAAATCATGTTGAAATACAGAAATTGACACTTTTCCATAAACAAGCTCTAATTCATGTTTGATGCACTCTGGAAGTTACTTTTTTTTCAGTACTGTTTAATCAGGATGTTAGGAACACTGTGGACAGTTTTCAGCAAGTTGCAACATTGAAATACAGAAATAAACACTTTTCCAAAAACAAGCTCTAAATCATCTTGAAAAACAGAAATAAGCACTTTTCAAAAACAAGCTTCAAATCATGTTGAAATACAGAAATTGACACTTTTCCAAAAACAAGCTCCAAATCATGTTGAAATACAGAAACAAACACTTTTCCATAAACAAGCTCTAAATCATGTTTGATGCACTCTGGAAGTTAATTTTTTTTCAGTACTGTTTAATCAGGATGTTAGGAACACTGTGGACAGTTTTCAGCAAGTTGCAACATTGAAATACAGAAATAAACACTTTTCCAAAAACAAGCTCCAAATCATGTTGAAATACAGAAATAAAAACTTTTCCATAAACAAGCTCTAAATCATGTTTGATGCACTCTGGAAGTTAATTTTTTTTCAGTACTGTTTAATCAGGATGTTAGGAACACTGTGGACAGTTTTCAGCAAGTTGCAACATTGAAATACAGAAATAAACACTTTTCCAAAAACAAGCTCTAAATCATGTTGAAATACAGAAATAAGCACTTTTCCAAAAACAAGCTCCAAATCATGTTGAAATACAGAAATTGACACTTTTCCAAAAACAAGCTCCAAATCATGTTGAAATACAGAAATAAAAACTTTTCCATAAACAAGCTCTAAATCATGTTTGATGCACTCTGGAAGTTAATTTTTTTTCAGTACTGTTTAATCAGGATGTTAGGAACACTGTGGACAGTTTTCAGCAAGTTGCAACATTGAAATACAGAAATAAACACTTTTCCAAAAACAAGCTCTAAATCATGTTGAAATACAGAAATAAACACTTTTCCAAAAACAAGCTCTAAATCATGTTGAAATACAGAAATTAACACTTTTCCAAAAACAAGCTCCAAATCATGTTGAAATACAGAAATTGACACTTTTCCATAAACAAGCTCTAATTCATGTTTGATGCACTCTGGAAGTTACTTTTTTTTCAGTACTGTTTAATCAGGATGTTAGGAACACTGTGGACAGTTTTCAGCAAGTTGCAACATTGAAATACAGAAATAAACACTTTTCCAAAAACAAGCTCCAAATCATGTTGAAAAACAGAAATAAGCACTTTTCCAAAAACAAGCTTCAAATCATGTTGAAATACAGAAATTGACACTTTTCCAAAAACAAGCTCCAAATCATGTTGAAATACAGAAATAAACACTTTTCCATAAACAAGCTCTAAATCATGTTTGATGCACTCTGGAAGTTAATTTTTTTTCAGTACTGTTTAATCAGGATGTTAGGAACACTGTGGACAGTTTTCAGCAAGTTGCAACATTGAAATACAGAAATAAACACTTTTCCAAAAACAAGCTCCAAATCATGTTGAAAAACAGAAATAAGCACTTTTCAAAAACAAGCTCCAAATCATGTTGAAATACAGAAATTGACACTTTTCCAAAAACAAGCTCCAAATCATGTTGAAATACAGAAATAAACACTTTTCCATAAACAAGCTCTAAATCATGTTTGATGCACTCTGGAAGTTATTTTTTTTTCAGTACTGTTTAATCAGGATGTTAGGAACACTGTGGACAGTTTTCAGCAAGTTGCAACATTGAAATACAGAAATAAACACTTTTCCAAAAACAAGCTCTAAATCATGTTGAAATACAGAAATTAACACTTTTCCAAAAACAAGCTCCAAATCATGTTGAAATACAGAAATTAACACTTTTCCATAAACAAGCTCTAATTCATGTTTGATGCACTCTGGAAGTTAATTTTTTTTCAGTACTGTTTAATCAGGATGTTAGGAACACTGTGGACAGTTTTCAGCAAGTTGCAACATTGAAATACAGAAATAAACACTTTTCCAAAAACAAGCTCCAAATCATGTTGAAATACAGAAATAAAAACTTTTCCATAAACAAGCTCTAAATCATGTTTGATGCACTCTGGAAGTTAATTTTTTTTCAGTACTGTTTAATCAGGATGTTAAGAACACTGTGGACAGTTTTCAGCAAGTTGCAACATTGAAATACAGAAATAAACACTTTTCCAAAAACAAGCTCTAAATCATGTTGAAATACAGAAATAAGCACTTTTCCAAAAACAAGCTCTAAATCATGTTGAAATACAGAAATTGACACTTTTCCAAAAACAAGCTCCAAATCATGTTGAAATACAGAAATTAACACTTTTCCATAAACAAGCTCTAATTCATGTTTGATGCACTCTGGAAGTTAATTTTTTTTCAGTACTGTTTAATCAGGATGTTAGGAACACTGTGGACAGTTTTCAGCAAGTTGCAACATTGAAATACAGAAATAAACACTTTTCCAAAAACAAGCTCTAAATCATGTTGAAATACAGAAATAAACACTTTTCCAAAAACAAGCTCTAAATCATGTTGAAATACAGAAATTAACACTTTTCCAAAAACAAGCTCCAAATCATGTTGAAATACAGAAATTGACACTTTTCCATAAACAAGCTCTAATTCATGTTTGATGCACTCTGGAAGTTACTTTTTTTTCAGTACTGTTTAATCAGGATGTTAGGAACACTGTGGACAGTTTTCAGCAAGTTGCAACATTGAAATACAGAAATAAACACTTTTCCAAAAACAAGCTCCAAATCATGTTGAAAAACAGAAATAAGCACTTTTCCAAAAACAAGCTTCAAATCATGTTGAAATACAGAAATTGACACTTTTCCAAAAACAAGCTCCAAATCATGTTGAAATACAGAAATAAACACTTTTCCATAAACAAGCTCTAAATCATGTTTGATGCACTCTGGAAGTTAATTTTTTTTCAGTACTGTTTAATCAGGATGTTAGGAACACTGTGGACAGTTTTCAGCAAGTTGCAACATTGAAATACAGAAATAAACACTTTTCCAAAAACAAGCTCCAAATCATGTTGAAAAACAGAAATAAGCACTTTTCAAAAACAAGCTCCAAATCATGTTGAAATACAGAAATTGACACTTTTCCAAAAACAAGCTCCAAATCATGTTGAAATACAGAAATAAACACTTTTCCATAAACAAGCTCTAAATCATGTTTGATGCACTCTGGAAGTTATTTTTTTTTCAGTACTGTTTAATCAGGATGTTAGGAACACTGTGGACAGTTTTCAGCAAGTTGCAACATTGAAATACAGAAATAAACACTTTTCCAAAAACAAGCTCTAAATCATGTTGAAATACAGAAATAAACACTTTTCCAAAAACAAGCTCTAAATCATGTTGAAATACAGAAATTAACACTTTTCCATAAACAAGCTCTAATTCATGTTTGATGCACTCTGGAAGTTAATTTTTTTTCAGTACTGTTTAATCAGGATGTTAGGAACACTGTGGACAGTTTTCAGCAAGTTGCAACATTGAAATACAGAAATAAACACTTTTCCAAAAACAAGCTCCAAATCATGTTGAAATACAGAAATAAAAACTTTTCCATAAACAAGCTCTAAATCATGTTTGATGCACTCTGGAAGTTAAATTTTTTTCAGTACTGTTTAATCAGGATGTTAAGAACACTGTGGACAGTTTTCAGCAAGTTGCAACATTGAAATACAGAAATAAACACTTTTCCAAAAACAAGCTCTAAATCATGTTGAAATACAGAAATAAACACTTTTCCAAAAACAAGCTCTAAATCATGTTGAAATACAGAAATTAACACTTTTCCAAAAACAAGCTCCAAATCATGTTGAAATACAGAAATTGACACTTTTCCATAAACAAGCTCTAATTCATGTTTGATGCACTCTGGAAGTTACTTTTTTTTCAGTACTGTTTAATCAGGATGTTAGGAACACTGTGGACAGTTTTCAGCAAGTTGCAACATTGAAATACAGAAATAAACACTTTTCCAAAAACAAGCTCTAAATCATCTTGAAAAACAGAAATAAGCACTTTTCAAAAACAAGCTTCAAATCATGTTGAAATACAGAAATTGACACTTTTCCAAAAACAAGCTCCAAATCATGTTGAAATACAGAAATAAACACTTTTCCATAAACAAGCTCTAAATCATGTTTGATGCACTCTGGAAGTTAATTTTTTTTCAGTACTGTTTAATCAGGATGTTAGGAACACTGTGGACAGTTTTCAGCAAGTTGCAACATTGAAATACAGAAA
>NW_026601300.1:0-60293 GCF_029448725.1 Salvelinus fontinalis
CTGCTTTTCAAGCAACAAGTCGGATTTCAAATCAGGTCTACCAATCTGTAACTAGAGCTATTTTTGTAACCCTTCGCCTGTTTTTCTGGCTTCGGTAAAAAATGTCAGAAGTTAGCACATTCATTAAATTCAAAACAACTTTCACAAAAACTGCCGTTTTGACCCCTTTCCCAACATTTTACAGAAAACAATGTTTTCTATATAAAATCTACCCCTAATCTTCATGCTTTTCAAGCAACAAGTCGGATTTCAAATCGGGTCTACCAATCTGTAACTAGAGCTATTTTTGTAACCCTTCGCCTGTTTTTCTGGCTTCGGTAAAAAATGTCAGAAGTTAGCAGATTCATTAAATTCAAAACAACTTTCACAAAAACTGCCGTTTTGACCCCTTTCCCAACATTTTACAGAAAACAATGTTTTCTATATAAAATCTACCCCTAATCTTCTGCTTTTCAAGCAACAAGTCGGATTTCAAATCGGGTCTACCAATCTGTAACTAGAGCTATTTTTGTAACCCTTCGCCTGTTTTTCTGGCTTCGGTAAAAAATGTCAGAAGTTAGCAGATTCATTAAATTCAAAACAACTTTCACAAAAACTGCCGTTTTGACCCCTTTCCCAACATTTTACAGAAAACAATGTTTTCTATATAAAATCTACCCCTAATCTTCTGCTTTTCAAGCAACAAGTCGGATTTCAAATCAGGTCTACCAATCTGTAACTAGAGCTATTTTTGTAACCCTTCGCCTGTTTTTCTGGCTTCGGTAAAAAATGTCAGAAGTTAGCAGATTCATTAAATTCAAAACAACTTTCACAAAAACTGCCGTTTTGACCCCTTTCCCAACATTTTACAGAAAACAATGTTTTCTATGTAAAATCTACCCCTAATCTTCATATTTTCAAGCAACAAGTCGGATTTCAAATCAGGTCTACCAATCTGTAACTAGAGCTATTTTTGTAACCCTTCGCCTGTTTTTCTGGCTTCGGTAAAAAATGTCAGAAGTTAGCAGATTCATTAAATTCAAAACAACTTTCACAAAAACTGCCGTTTTGACCCCTTTCCCAACATTTTACAGAAAACAATGTTTTCTATATAAAATCTACCCCTAATCTTCTGCTTTTCAAGCAACAAGTCGGATTTCAAATCAGGTCTACCAATCTGTAACTAGAGCTATTTTTGTAACCCTTCGCCTGTTTTTCTGGCTTCGGTAAAAAATGTCAGAAGTTAGCAGATTCATTAAATTCAAAACAACTTTCACAAAAACTGCCGTTTTGACCCCTTTCCCAACATTTTACAGAAAACAATGTTTTCTATGTAAAATCTACCCCTAATCTTCATATTTTCAAGCAACAAGTCGGATTTCAAATCAGGTCTACCAATCTGTAACTAGAGCTATTTTTGTAACCCTTCGCCTGTTTTTCTGGCTTCGGTAAAAAATGTCAGAAGTTAGCAGATTCATTAAATTCAAAACAACTTTCACAAAAACTGCCGTTTTGACCCCTTTCCCAACATTTTACAGAAAACAATGTTTTCTATGTAAAATCTACCCCTAATCTTCATATTTTCAAGCAACAAGTCGGATTTCAAATCGGGTCTACCAATCTGTAACTAGAGCTATTTTTGTAACCCTTCGCCTGTTTTTCTGGCTTCGGTAAAAAATGTCAGAAGTTAGCAGATTCATTAAATTCAAAACAACTTACACAAAAACTGCCGTTTTGACCCCTTTCCCAACATTTTACAGAAAACAATGTTTTCTATGTAAAATCTACCCCTAATCTTCATATTTTCAAGCAACAAGTCGGATTTCAAATCGGGTCTACCAATCTGTAACTAGAGCTATTTTTGTAACCCTTCGCCTGTTTTTCTGGCTTCGGTAAAAAATGTCAGAAGTTAGCAGATTCATTAAATTCAAAACAACTTTCACAAAAACTGCCGTTTTGACCCCTTTCCCAACATTTTACAGAAAACAATGTTTTCTATGTAAAATCTACCCCTAATCTTCTGCTTTTCAAGCAACAAGTCGGATTTCAAATCGGGTCTACCAATCTGTAACTAGAGCTATTTTTGTAACCCTTCGCCTGTTTTTCTGGCTTCGGTAAAAAATGTCAGAAGTTAGCAGATTCATTAAATTCAAAACAACTTTCACAAAAACTGCCGTTTTGACCCCTTTCCCAACATTTTACAGAAAACAATGTTTTCTATGTAAAATCTACCCCTAATCTTCATATTTTCAAGCAACAAGTCGGATTTCAAATCGGGTCTACCAATCTGTAACTAGAGCTATTTTTGTAACCCTTCGCCTGTTTTTCTGGCTTCGGTAAAAAATGTCAGAAGTTAGCAGATTCATTAAATTCAAAACAACTTTCACAAAAACTGCCGTTTTGACCCCTTTCCCAACATTTTACAGAAAACAATGTTTTCTATGTAAAATCTACCCCTAATCTTCTGCTTTTCAAGCAACAAGTCGGATTTCAAATCGGGTCTACCAATCTGTAACTAGAGCTATTTTTGTAACCCTTCGCCTGTTTTTCTGGCTTCGGTAAAAAATGTCAGAAGTTAGCAGATTCATTAAATTCAAAACAACTTTCACAAAAACTGCCGTTTTGACCCCTTTCCCAACATTTTACAGAAAACAATGTTTTCTATGTAAAATCTACCCCTAATCTTCTGCTTTTCAAGCAACAAGTCGGATTTCAAATCGGGTCTACCAATCTGTAACTAGAGCTATTTTTGTAACCCTTCGCCTGTTTTTCTGGCTTCGGTAAAAAATGTCAGAAGTTAGCAGATTCATTAAATTCAAAACAACTTTCACAAAAACTGCCGTTTTGACCCCTTTCCCAACATTTTACAGAAAACAATGTTTTCTATGTAAAATCTACCCCTAATCTTCATATTTTCAAGCAACAAGTCGGATTTCAAATCAGGTCTACCAATCTGTAACTAGAGCTATTTTTGTAACCCTTCGCCTGTTTTTCTGGCTTCGGTAAAAAATGTCAGAAGTTAGCAGATTCATTAAATTCAAAACAACTTTCACAAAAACTGCCGTTTTGACCCCTTTCCCAACATTTTACAGAAAACAATGTTTTCTATGTAAAATCTACCCCTAATCTTCATATTTTCAAGCAACAAGTCGGATTTCAAATCGGGTCTACCAATCTGTAACTAGAGCTATTTTTGTAACCCTTCGCCTGTTTTTCTGGCTTCGGTAAAAAATGTCAGAAGTTAGCAGATTCATTAAATTCAAAACAACTTTCACAAAAACTGCCGTTTTGACCCCTTTCCCAACATTTTACAGAAAACAATGTTTTCTATATAAAATCTACCCCTAATCTTCAGCTTTTCAAGCAACAAGTCGGATTTCAAATCGGGTCTACCAAACTGTAACTAGAGCTATTTTTGTAACCCTTCGCCTGTTTTTCTGGCTTCGGTAAAAAATGTCAGAAGTTAGCAGATTCATTAAATTCAAAACAACTTTCACAAAAACTGCCGTTTTGACCCCTTTCCCAACATTTTACAGAAAACAATGTTTTCTATATAAAATCTACCCCTAATCTTCTGCTTTTCAAGCAACAAGTCGGATTTCAAATCAGGTCTACCAATCTGTAACTAGAGCTATTTTTGTAACCCTTCGCCTGTTTTTCTGGCTTCGGTAAAAAATGTCAGAAGTTAGCAGATTCATTAAATTCAAAACAACTTTCACAAAAACTGCCGTTTTGACCCCTTTCCCAACATTTTACAGAAAACAATGTTTTCTATATAAAATCTACCCCTAATCTTCTGCTTTTCAAGCAACAAGTCGGATTTCAAATCGGGTCTACCAATCTGTAACTAGAGCTATTTTTGTAACCCTTCGCCTGTTTTTCTGGCTTCGGTAAAAAATGTCAGAAGTTAGCAGATTCATTAAATTCAAAACAACTTACACAAAAACTGCCGTTTTGACCCCTTTCCCAACATTTTACAGAAAACAATGTTTTCTATATAAAATCTACCCCTAATCTTCAGATTTTCAAGCAACAAGTCGGATTTCAAATCGGGTCTACCAATCTGTAACTAGAGCTATTTTTGTAACCCTTCGCCTGTTTTTCTGGCTTCGGTAAAAAATGTCAGAAGTTGGCAGATTCATTAAATTCAAAACAACTTTCACAAAAACTGCCGTTTTGACCCCTTTCCCAACATTTTACAGAAAACAATGTTTTCTATATAAAATCTACCCCTAATCTTCTGCTTTTCAAGCAACAAGTCAGATTTCAAATCAGGTCTACCAATCTGTAACTAGAGCTATTTTTGTAACCCTTCGCCTGTTTTTCTGGTTTCGGTAAAAAATGTCAGAAGTTGGCAGATTCATTAAATTCAAAACAACTTTCACAAAAACTGCCGTTTTGACCCCTTTCCCAAAATTTTACAGAAAACAATGTTTTCTATATAAAATCTACCCCTAATCTTCAGTTTTTCAAGCAAAAAGTCGGATTTCAAATCAGGTCTACCAATCTGTAACTAGAGCTATTTTTGTAACCCTTCGCCTGTTTTTCTGGCTTCGGTAAAAAATGTCAGAAGTTAGCAGATTCATTAAATTCAAAACAACTTTCACAAAAACTGCCGTTTTGACCCCTTTCCCAACATTTTACAGAAAACAATGTTTTCTATATAAAATCTACCCCTAATCTTCTGCTTTTCAAGCAACAAGTCAGATTTCAAATCAGGTCTACCAATCTGTAACTAGAGCTATTTTTGTAACCCTTCGCCTGTTTTTCTGGTTTCGGTAAAAAATGTCAGAAGTTAGCAGATTCATTAAATTCAAAACAACTTTCACAAAAACTGCCGTTTTAACCCCTTTCCCAACATTTTACAGAAAACAATGTTTTCTATATAAAATCTACCCCTAATCTTCTGCTTTTCAAGCAACAAGTCAGATTTCAAATCAGGTCTACCAATCTGTAACTAGAGCTATTTTTGTAACCCTTCGCCTGTTTTTCTGGTTTCGGTAAAAAATGTCAGAAGTTAGCACATTCATTAAATTCAAAACAACTTTCACAAAATCTGCCGTTTTGACCCCTTTCCCAAAATTTTACAGAAAACAATGTTTTCTATATAAAATCTACCCCTAATCTTCAGCTTTTCAAGCAACAAGTCGGATTTCAAATCAGGTCTACCAATCTGTAACTAGAGCTATTTTTGTAACCCTTCGCCTGTTTTTCTGGCTTCGGTAAAAAATGTCAGAAGTTAGCAGATTCATTAAATTCAAAACAACTTTCACAAAAACTGCCGTTTTGACCCCTTTCCCAACATTTTACAGAAAACAATGTTTTCTATATAAAATCTACCCCTAATCTTCTGCTTTTCAAGCAACAAGTCGGATTTCAAATCAGGTCTACCAATCTGTAACTAGAGCTATTTTTGTAACCCTTCGCCTGTTTTTCTGGCTTCGGTAAAAAATGTCAGAAGTTAGCACATTCATTAAATTCAAAACAACTTTCACAAAATCTGCCGTTTTGACCCCTTTCCCAAAATTTTACAGAAAACAATGTTTTCTATGTAAAATCTACCCCTAATCTTCTGCTTTTCAAGCAACAAGTCGGATTTCAAATCGGGTCTACCAATCTGTAACTAGAGCTATTTTTGTAACCCTTCGCCTGTTTTTCTGGCTTCGGTAAAAAATGTCAGAAGTTAGCAGATTCATTAAATTCAAAACAACTTTCACAAAAACTGCCGTTTTGACCCCTTTCCCAACATTTTACAGAAAACAATGTTTTCTATGTAAAATCTACCCCTAATCTTCTGCTTTTCAAGCAACAAGTCGGATTTCAAATCGGGTCTACCAATCTGTAACTAGAGCTATTTTTGTAACCCTTCGCCTGTTTTTCTGGCTTCGGTAAAAAATGTCAGAAGTTAGCAGATTCATTAAATTCAAAACAACTTTCACAAAAACTGCCGTTTTGACCCCTTTCCCAACATTTTACAGAAAACAATGTTTTCTATGTAAAATCTACCCCTAATCTTCATATTTTCAAGCAACAAGTCGGATTTCAAATCAGGTCTACCAATCTGTAACTAGAGCTATTTTTGTAACCCTTCGCCTGTTTTTCTGGCTTCGGTAAAAAATGTCAGAAGTTAGCAGATTCATTAAATTCAAAACAACTTTCACAAAAACTGCCGTTTTGACCCCTTTCCCAACATTTTACAGAAAACAATGTTTTCTATGTAAAATCTACCCCTAATCTTCATATTTTCAAGCAACAAGTCGGATTTCAAATCGGGTCTACCAATCTGTAACTAGAGCTATTTTTGTAACCCTTCGCCTGTTTTTCTGGCTTCGGTAAAAAATGTCAGAAGTTAGCAGATTCATTAAATTCAAAACAACTTTCACAAAAACTGCCGTTTTGACCCCTTTCCCAACATTTTACAGAAAACAATGTTTTCTATGTAAAATCTACCCCTAATCTTCATATTTTCAAGCAACAAGTCGGATTTCAAATCGGGTCTACCAATCTGTAACTAGAGCTATTTTTGTAACCCTTCGCCTGTTTTTCTGGCTTCGGTAAAAAATGTCAGAAGTTAGCAGATTCATTAAATTCAAAACAACTTTCACAAAAACTGCCGTTTTGACCCCTTTCCCAACATTTTACAGAAAACAATGTTTTCTATGTAAAATCTACCCCTAATCTTCATATTTTCAAGCAACAAGTCGGATTTCAAATCGGGTCTACCAATCTGTAACTAGAGCTATTTTTGTAACCCTTCGCCTGTTTTTCTGGCTTCGGTAAAAAATGTCAGAAGTTAGCAGATTCATTAAATTCAAAACAACTTTCACAAAAACTGCCGTTTTGACCCCTTTCCCAACATTTTACAGAAAACAATGTTTTCTATATAAAATCTACCCCTAATCTTCTGCTTTTCAAGCAACAAGTCGGATTTCAAATCAGGTCTACCAATCTGTAACTAGAGCTATTTTTGTAACCCTTCGCCTGTTTTTCTGGCTTCGGTAAAAAATGTCAGAAGTTAGCAGATTCATTAAATTCAAAACAACTTTCACAAAAACTGCCGTTTTGACCCCTTTCCCAACATTTTACAGAAAACAATGTTTTCTATATAAAATCTACCCCTAATCTTCTGCTTTTCAAGCAACAAGTCGGATTTCAAATCAGGTCTACCAATCTGTAACTAGAGCTATTTTTGTAACCCTTCGCCTGTTTTTCTGGCTTCGGTAAAAAATGTCAGAAGTTAGCAGATTCATTAAATTCAAAACAACTCTCACAAAAACTGCCGTTTTGACCCCTTTCCCAACATTTTACACTCTATATAAAATCTACCCCTAATCTTCAGCTTTTCAAGCAACAAGTCGGATTTCAAATCGGGTCTACCAAACTGTAACTAGAGCTATTTTTGTAACCCTTCGCCTGTTTTTCTGGCTTCGGTAAAAAATGTCAGAAGTTAGCAGATTCATTAAATTCAAAACAACTTTCACAAAAACTGCCGTTTTGACCCCTTTCCCAACATTTTACAGAAAACAATGTTTTCTATATAAAATCTACCCCTAATCTTCTGCTTTTCAAGCAACAAGTCAGATTTCCAATCAGGTCTACCAATCTGTAACTAGAGCTATTTTTGTAACCCTTCGCCTGTTTTTCTGGCTTCGGTAAAAAATGTCAGAAGTTAGCAGATTCATTAAATTCAAAACAACTTTCACAAAAACTGCTGTTTTGACCCCTTTCCCAACATTTTACAGAAAACAATGTTTTCTATAAAAAATCTACCCCTAATCTTCTGCTTTTCAAGCAACAAGTCGGATTTCAAATCGGGTCTACCAATCTGTAACTAGAGCTATTTTTGTAACCCTTCGCCTGTTTTTCTGGCTTCGGTAAAAAATGTCAGAAGTTAGCAGATTCATTAAATTCAAAACAACTTACACAAAAACTGCCGTTTTGACCCCTTTCCCAACATTTTACAGAAAACAATGTTTTCTATATAAAATCTACCCCTAATCTTCAGATTTTCAAGCAACAAGTCGGATTTCAAATCGGGTCTACCAATCTGTAACTAGAGCTATTTTTGTAACCCTTCGCCTGTTTTTCTGGCTTCGGTAAAAAATGTCAGAAGTTAGCAGATTCATTAAATTCAAAACAACTTTCACAAAAACTGCCGTTTTGACCCCTTTCCCAACATTTTACAGAAAACAATGTTTTCTATATAAAATCTACCCCTAATCTTCTGCTTTTCAAGCAACAAGTCAGATTTCAAATCAGGTCTACCAATCTGTAACTAGAGCTATTTTTGTAACCCTTCGCCTGTTTTTCTGGTTTCGGTAAAAAATGTCAGAAGTTAGCACATTCATTAAATTCAAAACAACTTTCACAAAATCTGCCGTTTTGACCCCTTTCCCAAAATTTTACAGAAAACAATGTTTTCTATATAAAATCTACCCCTAATCTTCAGTTTTTCAAGCAAAAAGTCGGATTTCAAATCAGGTCTACCAATCTGTAACTAGAGCTATTTTTGTAACCCTTCGCCTGTTTTTCTGGCTTCGGTAAAAAATGTCAGAAGTTAGCAGATTCATTAAATTCAAAACAACTTTCACAAAAACTGCCGTTTTGACCCCTTTCCCAACATTTTACAGAAAACAATGTTTTCTATATAAAATCTAACCCTAATCTTCTGCTTTTCAAGCAACAAGTCAGATTTCAAATCAGGTCTACCAATCTGTAACTAGAGCTATTTTTGTAACCCTTCGCCTGTTTTTCTGGTTTCGGTAAAAAATGTCAGAAGTTAGCAGATTCATTAAATTCAAAACAACTTTCACAAAAACTGCCGTTTTAACCCCTTTCCCAACATTTTACAGAAAACAATGTTTTCTATATAAAATCTACCCCTAATCTTCTGCTTTTCAAGCAACAAGTCAGATTTCAAATCAGGTCTACCAATCTGTAACTAGAGCTATTTTTGTAACCCTTCGCCTGTTTTTCTGGTTTCGGTAAAAAATGTCAGAAGTTAGCACATTCATTAAATTCAAAACAACTTTCACAAAATCTGCCGTTTTGACCCCTTTCCCAAAATTTTACAGAAAACAATGTTTTCTATATAAAATCTACCCCTAATCTTCAGCTTTTCAAGCAAAAAGTCGGATTTCAAATCAGGTCTACCAATCTGTAACTAGAGCTATTTTTGTAACCCTTCGCCTGTTTTTCTGGCTTCGGTAAAAAATGTCAGAAGTTAGCAGATTCATTAAATTCAAAACAACTTTCACAAAAACTGCCATTTTGACCCCTTTCCCAACATTTTACAGAAAACAATGTTTTCTATATAAAATCTACCCCTAATCTTCTGCTTTTCAAGCAACAAGTCAGATTTCAAATCAGGTCTACCAATCTGTAACTAGAGCTATTTTTGTAACCCTTCGCCTGTTTTTCTGGTTTCGGTAAAAAATGTCAGAAGTTAGCACATTCATTAAATTCAAAACAACTTTCACAAAATCTGCCGTTTTGACCCCTTTCCCAAAATTTTACAGAAAACAATGTTTTCTATAAAAAATCTACCCCTAATCTTCTGCTTTTCAAGCAACAAGTCGGATTTCAAATCGGGTCTACCAATCTCTAACTAGAGCTATTTTTGTAACCCTTCACCTGTTTTTCTGGCTTCGGTAAAAAATGTCAGAAGTTAGCAGATTCATTAAATTCAAAACAACTTTCACAAATACTGCCGTTTTGACCCCTTTCCCAACATTTTACAGAAAACAATGTTTTCTATATAAAATCTACCCCTAATCTTCTGCTTTTCAAGCAACAAGTCGGATTTCAAATCAGGTCTACCAATCTGTAACTAGAGCTATTTTTGTAACCCTTCGCCTGTTTTTCTGGCTTCGGTAAAAAATGTCAGAAGTTAGCACATTCATTAAATTCAAAACAACTTTCACAAAAACTGCCGTTTTGAACCCTTTCCCAAAATTTTACAGAAAACAATGTTTTCTATAAAAAATCTACCCCTAATCTTCTGCTTTTCAAGCAACAAGTCGGATTTCAAATCGGGTCTACCAATCTGTAACTAGAGCTATTTTTGTAACCCTTCGCCTGTTTTTCTGGCTTCGGTAAAAAATGTCAGAAGTTAGCAGATTCATTAAATTCAAAACAACTTTCCCAAAAACTGCCGTTTTGACCCCTTTCCCAACATTTTACAGAAAACAATGTTTTCTATATAAAATCTACCCCTAATCTTCTGCTTTTCAAGCAACAAGTCAGATTTCAAATCAGGTCTACCAATCTGTAACTAGAGCTATTTTTGTAACCCTTCGCCTGTTTTTCTGGCTTCGGTAAAAAATGTCAGAAGTTAGCACATTCATTAAATTCAAAACAACTTTCACAAAAACTGCCGTTTTGACCCCTTTCCCAACATTTTACAGAAAACAATGTTTTCTATATAAAATCTACCCCTAATCTTCTGCTTTTCAAGCAACAAGTCAGATTTCAAATCAGGTCTACCAATCTGTAACTAGAGCTATTTTTGTAACCCTTCGCCTGTTTTTCTGGTTTCGGTAAAAAATGTCAGAAGTTAGCACATTCATTAAATTCAAAACAACTTTCACAAAAACTGCCGTTTTGACCCCTTTCCCAACATTTTACAGAAAACAATGTTTTCTATAAAAAATCTACCCCTAATCTTCTGCTTTTCAAGCAACAAGTCGGATTTCAAATCGGGTCTACCAATCTGTAACTAGAGCTATTTTTGTAACCCTTCGCCTGTTTTTCTGGCTTCGGTAAAAAATGTCAGAAGTTAGCAGATTCATTAAATTCAAAACAACTTACACAAAAACTGCCGTTTTGACCCCTTTCCCAACATTTTACAGAAAACAATGTTTTCTATATAAAATCTACCCCTAATCTTCAGATTTTCAAGCAACAAGTCGGATTTCAAATCGGGTCTACCAATCTGTAACTAGAGCTATTTTTGTAACCCTTCGCCTGTTTTTCTGGCTTCGGTAAAAAATGTCAGAAGTTAGCAGATTCATTAAATTCAAAACAACTTTCACAAAAACTGCCGTTTTGACCCCTTTCCCAACATTTTACAGAAAACAATGTTTTCTATATAAAGTCTACCCCTAATCTTCTGCTTTTCAAGCAACAAGTCAGATTTCAAATCAGGTCTACCAATCTGTAACTAGAGCTATTTTTGTAACCCTTCGCCTGTTTTTCTGGTTTCGGTAAAAAATGTCAGAAGTTAGCACATTCATTAAATTCAAAACAACTTTCACAAAATCTGCCGTTTTGACCCCTTTCCCAAAATTTTACAGAAAACAATGTTTTCTATATAAAATCTACCCCTAATCTTCAGCTTTTCAAGCAAAAAGTCGGATTTCAAATAAGGTCTACCAATCTGTAACTAGAGCTATTTTTGTAACCCTTCGCCTGTTTTTCTGGCTTCAGTAAAAAATGTCAGAAGTTAGCAGATTCATTAAATTCAAAACAACTTTCACAAAAACTGCCGTTTTGACCCCTTTCCCAACATTTTACAGAAAACAATGTTTTCTATATAAAATCTACCCCTAATCTTCTGCTTTTCAAGCAACAAGTCAGATTTCAAATCAGGTCTACCAATCTGTAACTAGAGCTATTTTTGTAACCCTTCGCCTGTTTTTCTGGTTTCGGTAAAAAATGTCAGAAGTTAGCACATTCATTAAATTCAAAACAACTTTCACAAAATCTGCCGTTTTGACCCCTTTCCCAAAATTTTACAGAAAACAAAGTTTTCTATATAAAATCTACCCCTAATCTTCAGCTTTTCAAGCAAAAAGTCGGATTTCAAATCAGGTCTACCAATCTGTAACTAGAGCTATTTTTGTAACCCTTCGCCTGTTTTTCTGGCTTCGGTAAAAAATGTCAGAAGTTAGCAGATTCATTAAATTCAAAACAACTTTCACAAAAACTGCCATTTTGACCCCTTTCCCAACATTTTACAGAAAACAATGTTTTCTATATAAAATCTACCCCTAATCTTCTGCTTTTCAAGCAACAAGTCAGATTTCAAATCAGGTCTACCAATCTGTAACTAGAGCTATTTTTGTAACCCTTCGCCTGTTTTTCTGGTTTCGGTAAAAAATGTCAGAAGTTAGCACATTCATTAAATTCAAAACAACTTTCACAAAATCTGCCGTTTTGACCCCTTTCCCAAAATTTTACAGAAAACAATGTTTTCTATATATAATCTACCCCTAATCTTCAGCTTTTCAAGCAAAAAGTCGGATTTCAAATCAGGTCTACCAATCTGTAACTAGAGCTATTTTTGTAACACTTCGCCTGTTTTTCTGGCTTCGGTAAAAAATGTCAGAAGTTAGCAGATTCATTAAATTCAAAACAACGTTCACAAAAACTGCCGTTTTGACCCCTTTCCCAAAATTTTACAGAAAACAATGTTTTCTATATAAAATCTACCCCTAATCTTCAGCTTTTCAAGCAAAAAGTCGGATTTCAAATCAGGTCTACCAATCTGTAACTAGAGCTATTTTTGTAACCCTTCGCCTGTTTTTCTGGCTTCGGTAAAAAATGTCAGAAGTTAGCACATTCATTAAATTCAAAACAACTTTCACAAAAACTGCCGTTTTGACCCCTTTCCCAAAATTTTACAGAAAACAATGTTTTCTATAAAAAATCTACCCCTAATCTTCTGCTTTTCAAGCAACAAGTCGGATTTCAAATCGGGTCTACCAATCTGTAACTAGAGCTATTTTTGTAACCCTTCACCTGTTTTTCTGGCTTCGGTAAAAAATGTCAGAAGTTAGCAGATTCATTAAATTCAAAACAACTTTCACAAAAACTGCCGTTTTGACCCCTTTCCCAACTTTTTACAGAAAACAATGTTTTCTATATAAAATCTACCCCTAATCTTCAGCTTTTCAAGCAAAAAGTCGGATTTCAAATCAGGTCTACCAATCTGTAACTAGAGCTATTTTTGTAACACTTCGCCTGCTTTTCTGGCTTCGGTAAAAAATGTCAGAAGTTAGCAGATTCATTAAATTCAAAACAACGTTCACAAAAACTGCCGTTTTGACCCCTTTCCCAAAATTTTACAGAAAACAATGTTTTCTATATAATATCTACCCCTAATCTTCAGCTTTTCAAGCAAAAAGTCGGATTTCAAATCAGGTCTACCAATCTGTAACTAGAGCTATTTTTCTAACCCTTCGCCTGTTTTTCTGGCTTCGGTAAAAAATGTCAGAAGTTAGCACATTCATTAAATTCAAAACAACTTTCACAAAAACTGCCGTTTTGACCCCTTTCCCAAAATTTTACAGAAAACAATGTTTTCTATAAAAAATCTACCCCTAAACTTCTGCTTTTCAAGCAACAAGTCGGATTTCAAATCGGGTCTACCAATCTGTAACTAGAGCTATTTTTGTAACCCTTCGCCTGTTTTTCTGGCTTCGGTAAAAAATGTCAGAAGTTAGCAGATTCATTAAATTCAAAACAACTTTCACAAAAACTGCCGTTTTGACCCCTTTCCCAACATTTTACAGAAAACAATGTTTTCTATAAAAAATCTACCCCTAATCTTCTGCTTTTCAAGCAACAAGTCGGATTTCAAATCGGGTCTACCAATCTGTAACTAGAGCTATTTTTGTAACCCTTCGCCTGTTTTTCTGGCTTCGGTAAAAAATGTCAGAAGTTAGCACATTCATTAAATTCAAAACAACTTTCACAAAAACTGCCGTTTTGACCCCTTTCCCAACATTTTACAGAAAACAATGTTTTCTATATAAAATCTACCCCTAATCTTCTGCTTTTCAAGCAACAAGTCGGATTTCAAATCGGGTCTACCAATCTGTAACTAGAGCTATTTTTGTAACCCTTCGCCTGTTTTTCTGGCTTCGGTAAAAAATGTCAGAAGTTAGCAGATTCATTAAATTCAAAACAACTTTCACAAAAACTGCCGTTTTGACCCCTTTCCCAACTTTTTACAGAAAACAATGTTTTCTATATAAAATCTACCCCTAATCTTCAGCTTTTCAAGCAACAAGTCGGATTTCAAATCAGGTCTACCAATCTGTAACTAGAGCTATTTTTGTAACACTTCGCCTGCTTTTCTGGCTTCGGTAAAAAATGTCAGAAGTTAGCAGATTCATTAAATTCAAAACAACGTTCACAAAAACTGCCGTTTTGACCCCTTTCCCAAAATTTTACAGAAAACAATGTTTTCTATATAATATCTACCCCTAATCTTCAGCTTTTCAAGCAAAAAGTCGGATTTCAAATCAGGTCTACCAATCTGTAACTAGAGCTATTTTTCTAACCCTTCGCCTGTTTTTCTGGCTTCGGTAAAAAATGTCAGAAGTTAGCACATTCATTAAATTCAAAACAACTTTCACAAAAACTGCCGTTTTGACCCCTTTCCCAAAATTTTACAGAAAACAATGTTTTCTATAAAAAATCTACCCCTAATCTTCTGCTTTTCAAGCAACAAGTCGGATTTCAAATCGGGTCTACCAATCTGTAACTAGAGCTATTTTTGTAACCCTTCGCCTGTTTTTCTGGCTTCGGTAAAAAATGTCAGAAGTTAGCAGATTCATTAAATTCAAAACAACTTTCACAAAAACTGCCGTTTTGACCCCTTTCCCAACATTTTACAGAAAACAATGTTTTCTATAAAAAATCTACCCCTAATCTTCTGCTTTTCAAGCAACAAGTCGGATTTCAAATCGGGTCTACCAATCTGTAACTAGAGCTATTTTTGTAACCCTTCGCCTGTTTTTCTGGCTTCGGTAAAAAATGTCAGAAGTTAGCAGATTCATTAAATTCAAAACAACTTTCACAAAAACTGCCGTTTTGACCCCTTTCCCAAAATTTTACAGAAAACAATGTTTTCTATATAAAATCTACCCCTAAACTTCTGCTTTTCAAGCAACAAGTCGGATTTCAAATCGGGTCTACCAATCTGTAACTAGAGCTATTTTTGTAACCCTTCGCCTGTTTTTCTGGCTTCGGTAAAAAATGTCAGAAGTTAGCAGATTCATTAAATTCAAAACAACTTTCACAAAAACTGCCGTTTTGACCCCTTTCCCAACATTTTACAGAAAACAATGTTTTCTATATAAAATCTACCCCTAATCTTCAGCTTTTCAAGCAACAAGTCGGATTTCAAATCGGGTCTACCAATCTGTAACTAGAGCTATTTTTGTAACCCTTCGCCTGTTTTTCTGGCTTCGGTAAAAAATGTCAGAAGTTAGCAGATTCATTAAATTCAAAACAACTTTCACAAAAACTGCCGTTTTGACCCCTTTCCCAAAATTTTACAGAAAACAATGTTTTCTATATAAAATCTACCCCTAATCTTCTGCTTTTCAAGCAACAAGTCGGATTTCAAATCAGGTCTACCAATCTGTAACTAGAGCTATTTTTGTAACCCTTCGCCTGTTTTTCTGGCTTCGGTAAAAAATGTCAGAAGTTAGCAGATTCATTAAATTCAAAACAACTTTCACAAAAACTGCCGTTTTGACCCCTTTCCCAACATTTTACAGAAAACAATGTTTTCTATATAAAATCTACCCCTAATCTTCTGCTTTTCAAGCAACAAGTCGGATTTCAAATCAGGTCTACCAATCTGTAACTAGAGCTATTTTTGTAACCCTTCGCCTGTTTTTCTGGCTTCGGTAAAAAATGTCAGAAGTTAGCAGATTCATTCAATTCAAAACAACTTTCACAAAAACTGCCGTTTTGACCCCTTTCCCAAAATTTTACAGAAAACAATGTTTTCTATATAAAATCTACCCCTAATCTTCATGCTTTTCAAGCAACAAGTCGGATTTCAAATCGGGTCTACCAATCTGTAACTAGAGCTATTTTTGTAACCCTTCGCCTGTTTTTCTGGCTTCGGTAAAAAATGTCAGAAGTTAGCAGATTCATTAAATTCAAAACAACTTTCACAAAAACTGCCGTTTTGACCCCTTTCCCAACATTTTACAGAAAACAATGTTTTCTATTAAAATCTACCCCTAATCTTCTGCTTTTCAAGCAACAAGTCGGATTTCAAATCAGGTCTACCAATCTGTAACTAGAGCTATTTTTGTAACCCTTCGCCTGTTTTTCTGGCTTCGGTAAAAAATGTCAGAAGTTAGCAGATTCATTAAATTCAAAACAACTTTCACAAAAACTGCCGTTTTGACCCCTTTCCCAACATTTTACAGAAAACAATGTTTTCTATATAAAATCTACCCCTAATCTTCTGCTTTTCAAGCAACAAGTCGGATTTCAAATCAGGTCTACCAATCTGTAACTAGAGCTATTTTTGTAACCCTTCGCCTGTTTTTCTGGCTTCGGTAAAAAATGTCAGAAGTTAGCACATTCATTAAATTCAAAACAACTTTCACAAAAACTGCCGTTTTGACCCCTTTCCCAACATTTTACAGAAAACAATGTTTTCTATATAAAATCTACCCCTAATCTTCATGCTTTTCAAGCAACAAGTCGGATTTCAAATCGGGTCTACCAATCTGTAACTAGAGCTATTTTTGTAACCCTTCACCTGTTTTTCTGGCTTCGGTAAAAAATGTCAGAAGTTAGCAGATTCATTAAATTCAAAACAACTTTCACAAAAACTGCCGTTTTGACCCCTTTCCCAACATTTTACAGAAAACAATGTTTTCTATATAAAATCTACCCCTAATCTTCAGCTTTTCAAGCAACAAGTCGGATTTCAAATCGGGTCTACCAATCTGTAACTAGAGCTATTTTTGTAACCCTTCGCCTGTTTTTCTGGCTTCGGTAAAAAATGTCAGAAGTTAGCAGATTCATTAAATTCAAAACAACTTTCACAAAAACTGCCGTTTTGACCCCTTTCCCAACATTTTACAGAAAACAATGTTTTCTATATAAAATCTACCCCTAATCTTCAGCTTTTCAAGCAACAAGTCGGATTTCAAATCGGGTCTACCAATCTGTAACTAGAGCTATTTTTGTAACCCTTCGCCTGTTTTTCTGGCTTCGGTAAAAAATGTCAGAAGTTAGCAGATTCATTAAATTCAAAACAACTTTCACAAAAACTGCCGTTTTGACCCCTTTCCCAAAATTTTACAGAAAACAATGTTTTCTATATAAAATCTACCCCTAATCTTCAGCTTTTCAAGCAAAAAGTCGGATTTCAAATCAGGTCTACCAATCTGTAACTAGAGCTATTTTTGTAACCCTTCGCCTGTTTTTCTGGCTTCGGTAAAAAATGTCAGAAGTTAGCAGATTCATTAAATTCAAAACAACTTTCACAAAAACTGCCGTTTTGACCCCTTTCCCAAAATTTTACAGAAAACAATGTTTTCTATATAAAATCTACCCCTAATCTTCAGCTTTTCAAGCAACAAGTCGGATTTCAAATCAGGTCTACCAATCTGTAACTAGAGCTATTTTTGTAACCCTTCGCCTGTTTTTCTGGCTTCGGTAAAAAATGTCAGAAGTTAGCACATTCATTAAATTCAAAACAACTTTCACAAAAACTGCCGTTTTGACCCCTTTCCCAAAATTTTACAGAAAACAATGTTTTCTATAAAAAATCTACCCCTAATCTTCTGCTTTTCAAGCAACAAGTCGGATTTCAAATCGGGTCTACCAATCTGTAACTAGAGCTATTTTTGTAACCCTTCGCCTGTTTTTCTGGCTTCGGTAAAAAATGTCAGAAGTTAGCAGATTCATTAAATTCAAAACAACTTTCACAAAAACTGCCGTTTTGACCCCTTTCCCAACATTTTACAGAAAACAATGTTTTCTATATAAAATCTACCCCTAATCTTCTGCTTTTCAAGCAACAAGTCGGATTTCAAATCAGGTCTACCAATCTGTAACTAGAGCTATTTTTGTAACCCTTCGCCTGTTTTTCTGGCTTCGGTAAAAAATGTCAGAAGTTAGCAGATTCATTAAATTCAAAACAACTTTCACAAAAACTGCCGTTTTGACCCCTTTCCCAAAATTTTACAGAAAACAATGTTTTCTATATAAAATCTACCCCTAATCTTCTGCTTTTCAAGCAACAAGTCGGATTTCAAATCGGGTCTACCAATCTGTAACTAGAGCTATTTTTGTAACCCTTCGCCTGTTTTTCTGGCTTCGGTAAAAAATGTCAGAAGTTAGCAGATTCATTAAATTCAAAACAACTTTCACAAAAACTGCCGTTTTGACCCCTTTCCCAACATTTTACAGAAAACAATGTTTTCTATATAAAATCTACCCCTAATCTTCAGCTTTTCAAGCAACAAGTCGGATTTCAAATCAGGTCTACCAATCTGTAACTAGAGCTATTTTTGTAACCCTTCGCCTGTTTTTCTGGCTTCGGTAAAAAATGTCAGAAGTTAGCAGATTCATTAAATTCAAAACAACTTTCACAAAAACTGCCGTTTTGACCCCTTTCCCAAAATTTTACAGAAAACAATGTTTTCTATATAAAATCTACCCCTAATCTTCAGCTTTTCAAGCAACAAGTCGGATTTCAAATCAGGTCTACCAATCTGTAACTAGAGCTATTTTTGTAACCCTTCGCCTGTTTTTCTGGCTTCGGTAAAAAATGTCAGAAGTTAGCAGATTCATTAAATTCAAAACAACTTTCACAAAAACTGCCGTTTTGACCCCTTTCCCAACATTTTACAGAAAACAATGTTTTCTATATAAAATCTACCCCTAATCTTCAGCTTTTCAAGCAACAAGTCGGATTTCAAATCAGGTCTACCAATCTGTAACTAGAGCTATTTTTGTAACCCTTCGCCTGTTTTTCTGGCTTCGGTAAAAAATGTCAGAAGTTAGCAGATTCATTAAATTCAAAACAACTTTCACAAAAACTGCCGTTTTGACCCCTTTCCCAACATTTTACAGAAAACAATGTTTTCTATATAAAATCTACCCCTAATCTTCAGCTTTTCAAGCAACAAGTCGGATTTCAAATCGGGTCTACCAATCTGTAACTAGAGCTATTTTTGTAACCCTTCGCCTGTTTTTCTGGCTTCGGTAAAAAATGTCAGAAGTTAGCAGATTCATTAAATTCAAAACAACTTTCACAAAAACTGCCGTTTTGACCCCTTTCCCAACATTTTACAGAAAACAATGTTTTCTATATAAAATCTACCCCTAATCTTCAGCTTTTCAAGCAACAAGTCGGATTTCAAATCAGGTCTACCAATCTGTAACTAGAGCTATTTTTGTAACCCTTCGCCTGTTTTTCTGGCTTCGGTAAAAAATGTCAGAAGTTAGCAGATTCATTAAATTCAAAACAACTTTCACAAAAACTGCCGTTTTGACCCCTTTCCCAATATTTTACAGAAAACAATGTTTTCTATATAAAATCTACCCCTAATCTTCTGCTTTTCAAGCAACAAGTCGGATTTCAAATCAGGTCTACCAATCTGTAACTAGAGCTATTTTTGTAACCCTTCGCCTGTTTTTCTGGCTTCGGTAAAAAATGTCAGAAGTTAGCAGATTCATTAAATTCAAAACAACTTTCACAAAAACTGCCGTTTTGACCCCTTTCCCAATATTTTACAGAAAACAATGTTTTCTATATAAAATCTACCCCTAATCTTCATGCTTTTCAAGCAACAAGTCGGATTTCAAATCAGGTCTACCAATCTGTAACTAGAGCTATTTTTGTAACCCTTCGCCTGTTTTTCTGGCTTCGGTAAAAAATGTCAGAAGTTAGCAGATTCATTAAATTCAAAACAACTTTCACAAAAACTGCCGTTTTGACCCCTTTCCCAACATTTTACAGAAAACAATGTTTTCTATATAAAATCTACCCCTAATCTTCAGCTTTTCAAGCAACAAGTCGGATTTCAAATCGGGTCTACCAATCTGTAACTAGAGCTATTTTTGTAACCCTTCGCCTGTTTTTCTGGCTTCGGTAAAAAATGTCAGAAGTTAGCAGATTCATTAACCTCTTGGAACTATAGGGGGTGCTGTTCCGCATTAGCATATTTGTGTCTCCAAATTAAACTGCCTCGTGCTAAATTCTTGATCGTACAATATGCATATTATTGTTATTATTGGATAGAAAACACCTTCTAGTTTCTATAGAAGTTGAAATTTTGTCTCTGAGTTGTACAGAACAATTTCTACAGCACTTTTCATGACAGGGTTCAGATTTCAATTTTTTTTACCTCTGATCTGGGGTCTGTTTTTAAGGCGACAGTGAATGCTATGAAGAAACCGACACTGCCTACGTCTTCCTCTGGGTGTCTGTACGTCATCACGCTTTCAATGGAATCGATGGGATTTTCACAGCCATTATAAAAGACCAAAATGTATAGAGACCGCCCTTTCTCGTCGTGCGCCTGAAGCGTCAAGGACATCGGACCTGCCTCGTTCCAAATCGTTTTCTAACCAGCAATATTTCTCCGGTCATGTTTTTACTCGTTCTAGGTGTTAAAAACATCATAATGTAGTTAATTTGAACCGTTTTATAGCAATTTATATCCGTTTAGTGCGATTCTGAGGAATTTATTTGTCGTGCACTCTGAAAGTTTGGACACGTTTTGGGATGTCGGTCGTTGGTGGTGGACATTTCGAAGGACAGAGGACATCTATCGACCAAAAGACGTTTATAACATAGAAAGGATACATTGCCCAAGAATCTGATGGAAGAACAGCTCAAAGTAAGCAATATTTAATATGATAAATCGTGTTTCTGTCGAAATATTTTAAACGCATATTTCGCCATTTTGTTTGGTATAGCTTCACTTGGCGAACCCTGTATTGAAAAGTAAGGATAATTTTAAAAATGTAAATCAGCGGTTGCATTAAGAACTAATTTGTCTTTCGATTCCTGTAAACCCTGTATTTTTTAGTCAAGTATATGATTAGCTATTAATTAAACTAGATCACTCTGAAAGATGGCGACCGACATTTTCAGGCTTGTTTTGCTACTATTTTCATTGTGTAACCACGGTTTTGTATGGCTAAATATGCACCTTTTCGAACAAACTGTATATGTATATTGTAAAATGATGTTACAGGAGTGTCATCGGAAGAATTCTGAGAAGGTTAGTGAAAAAATTAATATCTTTTGGCGATGTTGACTTTTATCGCTCACTTTGGCTAGAATCAATGCTGGGCTGCTATGTGCTATGTGCTATGCTAATATAACGATTTATTGTGTTTTCGCTGTAAGACACTTAGAAAATCTGAAATATTGTCTGTATTCACAGGATCTGTGTCTTTCGATTAGTGTATGCTGTGTATTTTTACGAAATGTTTGATGATTAGTAGTTAGGTAAACACGTTGCTCATTGTAATTATTCTAGTCCATTTGTGACGGTGGGTGCAATTGTAACCTATGGCAGCTACCTGAAATATGCACATTTTTCTAACAAAACCTATCCCATACCATAAATATGTTATCAGACTGTCATCTAATGAGTTTTTTTGTTGGTTAGGGGCTATAAATATCTTAGTTTAGCCGAATTGGTGATGGCTACTGGTGTTGGTGGACAAATAAAAGATGGTGGATTATGCTAATGTGTTTTTAGGTAATAGATGTACATCTTTACATATTGTGTCTTCCCTGTAAAACATTTTAAAAATCGGAAATGGTGGCTTTATTCACAAGATCTGTATCTTTCATCTGGTGTCTTGGACTTGTGATTTAATGATATTTAGATGCTACTATCTACTTGTGAAGCTATGCTAGCTATGCTAAACAGTGTGTGGGGGGTGGGGGGTGCTCCCGGATCCGGGTTTCTGAGGCAGTAGAAGTTAAATTCAAAACAACTTTCACAAAAACTGCCGTTTTGATCCCTTTCCCAAAATTTTACAGAAAACAATGTTTTCTATATAAAATCTACCCCTAATCTTCAGCTTTTCAAGCAAAAAGTCGGATTTCAAATCAGGTCTACCAATCTGTAACTAGAGCTATTTTTGTAACCCTTCGCCTGTTTTTCTGGCTTCGGTAAAAAATGTCAGAAGTTAGCACATTCATTAAATTCAAAACAACTTTCACAAAAACTGCCGTTTTGACCCCTTTCCCAAAATTTTACAGAAAACAATGTTTTCTATAAAAAATCTACCCCTAATCTTCTGCTTTTCAAGCAACAAGTCGGATTTCAAATCGGGTCTACCAATCTGTAACTAGAGCTATTTTTGTAACCCTTCGCCTGTTTTTCTGGCTTCGGTAAAAAATGTCAGAAGTTAGCAGATTCATTAAATTCAAAACAACTTTCACAAAAACTGCCGTTTTGACCCCTTTCCCAACATTTTACAGAAAACAATGTTTTCTATATAAAATCTACCCCTAATCTTCTGCTTTTCAAGCAACAAGTCGGATTTCAAATCAGGTCTACCAATCTGTAACTAGAGCTATTTTTGTAACCCTTCGCCTGTTTTTCTGGCTTCGGTAAAAAATGTCAGAAGTTAGCAGATTCATTAAATTCAAAACAACTTTCACAAAAACTGCCGTTTTGACCCCTTTCCCAACATTTTACAGAAAACAATGTTTTCTATATAAAATCTACCCCTAATCTTCTGCTTTTCAAGCAACAAGTCGGATTTCAAATCGGGTCTACCAATCTGTAACTAGAGCTATTTTTGTAACCCTTCGCCTGTTTTTCTGGCTTCGGTAAAAAATGTCAGAAGTTAGCAGATTCATTAAATTCAAAACAACTTTCACAAAAACTGCCGTTTTGACCCCTTTCCCAAAATTTTACAGAAAACAATGTTTTCTATATAAAATCTACCCCTAATCTTCAGCTTTTCAAGCAACAAGTCGGATTTCAAATCAGGTCTACCAATCTGTAACTAGAGCTATTTTTGTAACCCTTCGCCTGTTTTTCTGGCTTCGGTAAAAAATGTCAGAAGTTAGCACATTCATTAAATTCAAAACAACTTTCACAAAAACTGCCGTTTTGACCCCTTTCCCAACATTTTACAGAAAACAATGTTTTCTATAAAAAATCTACCCCTAGTCTTCTGCTTTTCAAGCAACAAGTCGGATTTCAAATCAGGTCTACCAATCTGTAACTAGAGCTATTTTTGTAACCCTTCGCCTGTTTTTCTGGCTTCGGTAAAAAATGTCAGAAGTTAGCAGATTCATTAAATTCAAAACAACTTTCACAAAAACTGCCGTTTTGACCCCTTTCCCAACATTTTACAGAAAACAATGTTTTCTATAAAAAATCTACCCCTAATCTTCTGCTTTTCAAGCAACAAGTCGGATTTCAAATCAGGTCTACCAATCTGTAACTAGAGCTATTTTTGTAACCCTTCGCCTGTTTTTCTGGCTTCGGTAAAAAATGTCAGAAGTTAGCAGATTCATTAAATTCAAAACAACGTTCACAAAAACTGCCGTTTTGACCCCTTTCCCAAAATTTTACAGAAAACAATGTTTTCTATATAAAATCTACCCCTAATCTTCAGCTTTTCAAGCAACAAGTCGGATTTCAAATCGGGTCTACCAATCTGTAACTAGAGCTATTTTTGTAACCCTTCGCCTGTTTTTCTGGCTTCGGTAAAAAATGTCAGAAGTTAGCACATTCATTAAATTCAAAACAACTTTCACAAAAACTGCCGTTTTGACCCCTTTCCCAAAATTTTACAGAAAACAATGTTTTCTATAAAAAATCTACCCCTAATCTTCTGCTTTTCAAGCAACAAGTCGGATTTCAAATCGGGTCTACCAATCTGTAACTAGAGCTATTTTTGTAACCCTTCGCCTGTTTTTCTGGCTTCGGTAAAAAATGTCAGAAGTTAGCAGATTCATTAAATTCAAAACAACTTTCACAAAAACTGCCGTTTTGACCCCTTTCCCAACTTTTTACAGAAAACAATGTTTTCTATATAAAATCTACCCCTAATCTTCAGCTTTTCAAGCAAAAAGTCGGATTTCAAATCAGGTCTACCAATCTGTAACTAGAGCTATTTTTGTAACACTTCGCCTGCTTTTCTGGCTTCGGTAAAAAATGTCAGAAGTTAGCAGATTCATTAAATTCAAAACAACGTTCACAAAAACTGCCGTTTTGACCCCTTTCCCAAAATTTTACAGAAAACAATGTTTTCTATATAAAATCTACCCCTAATCTTCAGCTTTTCAAGCAAAAAGTCGGATTTCAAATCAGGTCTACCAATCTGTAACTAGAGCTATTTTTCTAACCCTTCGCCTGTTTTTCTGGCTTCGGTAAAAAATGTCAGAAGTTAGCACATTCATTAAATTCAAAACAACTTTCACAAAAACTGCCGTTTTGACCCCTTTCCCAAAATTTTACAGAAAACAATGTTTTCTATAAAAAATCTACCCCTAATCTTCTGCTTTTCAAGCAACAAGTCGGATTTCAAATCGGGTCTACCAATCTGTAACTAGAGCTATTTTTGTAACCCTTCGCCTGTTTTTCTGGCTTCGGTAAAAAATGTCAGAAGTTAGCAGATTCATTAAATTCAAAACAACTTTCACAAAAACTGCCGTTTTGACCCCTTTCCCAACATTTTACAGAAAACAATGTTTTCTATATAAAATCTACCCCTAATCTTCAGCTTTTCAAGCAAAAAGTCGGATTTCAAATCAGGTCTACCAATCTGTAACTAGAGCTATTTTTGTAACCCTTCGCCTGTTTTTCTGGCTTCGGTAAAAAATGTCAGAAGTTAGCACATTCATTAAATTCAAAACAACTTTCACAAAAACTGCCGTTTTGACCCCTTTCCCAAAATTTTACAGAAAACAATGTTTTCTATAAAAAATCTACCCCTAATCTTCTGCTTTTCAAGCAACAAGTCGGATTTCAAATCGGGTCTACCAATCTGTAACTAGAGCTATTTTTGTAACCCTTCACCTGTTTTTCTGGCTTCGGTAAAAAATGTCAGAAGTTAGCAGATTCATTAAATTCAAAACAACTTTCACAAAAACTGCCGTTTTGACCCCTTTCCCAACTTTTTACAGAAAACAATGTTTTCTATATAAAATCTACCCCAAATCTTCAGCTTTTCAAGCAAAAAGTCGGATTTCAAATCAGGTCTACCAATCTGTAACTAGAGCTATTTTTGTAACACTTCGCCTGCTTTTCTGGCTTCGGTAAAAAATGTCAGAAGTTAGCAGATTCATTAAATTCAAAACAACGTTCACAAAAACTGCCGTTTTGACCCCTTTCCCAAAATTTTACAGAAAACAATGTTTTCTATATAATATCTACCCCTAATCTTCAGCTTTTCAAGCAAAAAGTCGGATTTCAAATCAGGTCTACCAATCTGTAACTAGAGCTATTTTTCTAACCCTTCGCCTGTTTTTCTGGCTTCGGTAAAAAATGTCAGAAGTTAGCACATTCATTAAATTCAAAACAACTTTCACAAAAACTGCCGTTTTGACCCCTTTCCCAAAATTTTACAGAAAACAATGTTTTCTATAAAAAATCTACCCCTAATCTTCTGCTTTTCAAGCAACAAGTCGGATTTCAAATCGGGTCTACCAATCTGTAACTAGAGCTATTTTTGTAACCCTTCGCCTGTTTTTCTGGCTTCGGTAAAAAATGTCAGAAGTTAGCAGATTCATTAAATTCAAAACAACTTTCACAAAAACTGCCGTTTTGACCCCTTTCCCAACATTTTACAGAAAACAATGTTTTCTATAAAAAATCTACCCCTAATCTTCTGCTTTTCAAGCAACAAGTCGGATTTCAAATCGGGTCTACCAATCTGTAACTAGAGCTATTTTTGTAACCCTTCGCCTGTTTTTCTGGCTTCGGTAAAAAATGTCAGAAGTTAGCAGATTCATTAAATTCAAAACAACTTTCACAAAAACTGCCGTTTTGACCCCTTTCCCAAAATTTTACAGAAAACAATGTTTTCTATATAAAATCTACCCCTAAACTTCTGCTTTTCAAGCAACAAGTCGGATTTCAAATCGGGTCTACCAATCTGTAACTAGAGCTATTTTTGTAACCCTTCGCCTGTTTTTCTGGCTTCGGTAAAAAATGTCAGAAGTTAGCAGATTCATTAAATTCAAAACAACTTTCACAAAAACTGCCGTTTTGACCCCTTTCCCGACATTTTACAGAAAACAATGTTTTCTATATAAAATCTACCCCTAATCTTCAGTTTTTCAAGCAAAAAGTCGGATTTCAAATCAGGTCTACCAATCTGTAACTAGAGCTATTTTTGTAACCCTTCGCCTGTTTTTCTGGCTTCGGTAAAAAATGTCAGAAGTTAGCACATTCATTAAATTCAAAACAACTTTCACAAAAACTGCCGTTTTGACCCCTTTCCAAACATTTTACAGAAAACAATGTTTTCTATAAAAAATCTACCCCTAGGCTTCTGCTTTTCAAGCAACAAGTCGGATTTCAAATCAGGTCTACCAATCTGTAACTAGAGCTATTTTTGTAACCCTTCGCCTGTTTTTCTGGCTTCGGTAAAAAATGTCAGAAGTTAGCAGATTCATTAAATTCAAAACAACTTTCACAAAAACTGCCGTTTTGACCCCTTTCCCAACATTTTACAGAAAACAATGTTTTCTATAAAAAATCTACCCCTAATCTTCTGCTTTTCAAGCAACAAGTCGGATTTCAAATCAGGTCTACCAATCTGTAACTAGAGCTATTTTTGTAACCCTTCGCCTGTTTTTCTGGCTTCGGTAAAAAATGTCAGAAGTTAGCAGATTCATTCAATTCAAAACAACTTTCACAAAAACTGCCGTTTTGACCCCTTTCCCAACATTTTACAGAAAACAATGTTTTCTATATAAAATCTACCCCTAATCTTCATATTTTCAAGCAACAAGTCGGATTTCAAATCGGGTCTACCAATCTGTAACTAGAGCTATTTTTGTAACCCTTCGCCTGTTTTTCTGGCTTCGGTAAAAAATGTCAGAAGTTAGCAGATTCATTAAATTCAAAACAACTTTCACAAAAACTGCCGTTTTGACCCCTTTCCCAACATTTTACAGAAAACAATGTTTTCTATAAAAAATCTACCCCTAATCTTCTGCTTTTCAAGCAACAAGTCGGATTTCAAATCAGGTCTACCAATCTGTAACTAGAGCTATTTTTGTAACCCTTCGCCTGTTTTTCTGGCTTCGGTAAAAAATGTCAGAAGTTAGCAGATTCATTAAATTCAAAACAACTTTCACAAAAACTGCCGTTTTGACCCCTTTCCCAACATTTTACAGAAAACAATGTTTTCTATAAAAAATCTACCCCTAATCTTCTGCTTTTCAAGCAACAAGTCGGATTTCAAATCAGGTCTACCAATCTGTAACTAGAGCTATTTTTGTAACCCTTCGCCTGTTTTTCTGGCTTCGGTAAAAAATGTCAGAAGTTAGCAGATTCATTCAATTCAAAACAACTTTCACAAAAACTGCCGTTTTGACCCCTTTCCCAACATTTTACAGAAAACAATGTTTTCTATATAAAATCTACCCCTAATCTTCATATTTTCAAGCAACAAGTCGGATTTCAAATCGGGTCTACCAATCTGTAACTAGAGCTATTTTTGTAACCCTTCACCTGTTTTTCTGGCTTCGGTAAAAAATGTCAGAAGTTAGCAGATTCATTAAATTCAAAACAACTTTCACAAAAACTGCCGTTTTGACCCCTTTCCCAACTTTTTACAGAAAACAATGTTTTCTATATAAAATCTACCCCTAATCTTCAGCTTTTCAAGCAAAAAGTCGGATTTCAAATCAGGTCTACCAATCTGTAACTAGAGCTATTTTTGTAACACTTCGCCTGCTTTTCTGGCTTCGGTAAAAAATGTCAGAAGTTAGCAGATTCATTAAATTCAAAACAACGTTCACAAAAACTGCCGTTTTGACCCCTTTCCCAAAATTTTACAGAAAACAATGTTTTCTATATAATATCTACCCCTAATCTTCAGCTTTTCAAGCAAAAAGTCGGATTTCAAATCAGGTCTACCAATCTGTAACTAGAGCTATTTTTCTAACCCTTCGCCTGTTTTTCTGGCTTCGGTAAAAAATGTCAGAAGTTAGCACATTCATTAAATTCAAAACAACTTTCACAAAAACTGCCGTTTTGACCCCTTTCCCAAAATTTTACAGAAAACAATGTTTTCTATAAAAAATCTACCCCTAATCTTCTGCTTTTCAAGCAACAAGTCGGATTTCAAATCGGGTCTACCAATCTGTAACTAGAGCTATTTTTGTAACCCTTCGCCTGTTTTTCTGGCTTCGGTAAAAAATGTCAGAAGTTAGCAGATTCATTAAATTCAAAACAACTTTCACAAAAACTGCCGTTTTGACCCCTTTCCCAACATTTTACAGAAAACAATGTTTTCTATAAAAAATCTACCCCTAATCTTCTGCTTTTCAAGCAACAAGTCGGATTTCAAATCGGGTCTACCAATCTGTAACTAGAGCTATTTTTGTAACCCTTCGCCTGTTTTTCTGGCTTCGGTAAAAAATGTCAGAAGTTAGCAGATTCATTAAATTCAAAACAACTTTCACAAAAACTGCCGTTTTGACCCCTTTCCCAAAATTTTACAGAAAACAATGTTTTCTATATAAAATCTACCCCTAAACTTCTGCTTTTCAAGCAACAAGTCGGATTTCAAATCGGGTCTACCAATCTGTAACTAGAGCTATTTTTGTAACCCTTCGCCTGTTTTTCTGGCTTCGGTAAAAAATGTCAGAAGTTAGCAGATTCATTAAATTCAAAACAACTTTCACAAAAACTGCCGTTTTGACCCCTTTCCCGACATTTTACAGAAAACAATGTTTTCTATATAAAATCTACCCCTAATCTTCAGTTTTTCAAGCAAAAAGTCGGATTTCAAATCAGGTCTACCAATCTGTAACTAGAGCTATTTTTGTAACCCTTCGCCTGTTTTTCTGGCTTCGGTAAAAAATGTCAGAAGTTAGCACATTCATTAAATTCAAAACAACTTTCACAAAAACTGCCGTTTTGACCCCTTTCCAAACATTTTACAGAAAACAATGTTTTCTATAAAAAATCTACCCCTAGGCTTCTGCTTTTCAAGCAACAAGTCGGATTTCAAATCAGGTCTACCAATCTGTAACTAGAGCTATTTTTGTAACCCTTCGCCTGTTTTTCTGGCTTCGGTAAAAAATGTCAGAAGTTAGCAGATTCATTAAATTCAAAACAACTTTCACAAAAACTGCCGTTTTGACCCCTTTCCCAACATTTTACAGAAAACAATGTTTTCTATAAAAAATCTACCCCTAATCTTCTGCTTTTCAAGCAACAAGTCGGATTTCAAATCAGGTCTACCAATCTGTAACTAGAGCTATTTTTGTAACCCTTCGCCTGTTTTTCTGGCTTCGGTAAAAAATGTCAGAAGTTAGCAGATTCATTCAATTCAAAACAACTTTCACAAAAACTGCCGTTTTGACCCCTTTCCCAACATTTTACAGAAAACAATGTTTTCTATATAAAATCTACCCCTAATCTTCATATTTTCAAGCAACAAGTCGGATTTCAAATCGGGTCTACCAATCTGTAACTAGAGCTATTTTTGTAACCCTTCGCCTGTTTTTCTGGCTTCGGTAAAAAATGTCAGAAGTTAGCAGATTCATTAAATTCAAAACAACTTTCACAAAAACTGCCGTTTTGACCCCTTTCCCAACATTTTACAGAAAACAATGTTTTCTATAAAAAATCTACCCCTAATCTTCTGCTTTTCAAGCAACAAGTCGGATTTCAAATCAGGTCTACCAATCTGTAACTAGAGCTATTTTTGTAACCCTTCGCCTGTTTTTCTGGCTTCGGTAAAAAATGTCAGAAGTTAGCAGATTCATTAAATTCAAAACAACTTTCACAAAAACTGCCGTTTTGACCCCTTTCCCAACATTTTACAGAAAACAATGTTTTCTATAAAAAATCTACCCCTAATCTTCTGCTTTTCAAGCAACAAGTCGGATTTCAAATCAGGTCTACCAATCTGTAACTAGAGCTATTTTTGTAACCCTTCGCCTGTTTTTCTGGCTTCGGTAAAAAATGTCAGAAGTTAGCAGATTCATTCAATTCAAAACAACTTTCACAAAAACTGCCGTTTTGACCCCTTTCCCAACATTTTACAGAAAACAATGTTTTCTATATAAAATCTACCCCTAATCTTCATATTTTCAAGCAACAAGTCGGATTTCAAATCGGGTCTACCAATCTGTAACTAGAGCTATTTTTGTAACCCTTCGCCTGTTTTTCTGGCTTCGGTAAAAAATGTCAGAAGTTAGCAGATTCATTAAATTCAAAACAACTTTCACAAAAACTGCCGTTTTGACCCCTTTCCCAACATTTTACAGAAAACAATGTTTTCTATAAAAAATCTACCCCTAATCTTCTGCTTTTCAAGCAACAAGTCGGATTTCAAATCAGGTCTACCAATCTGTAACTAGAGCTATTTTTGTAACCCTTCGCCTGTTTTTCTGGCTTCGGTAAAAAATTTCAGAAGTTAGCAGATTCATTAAATTCAAAACAACTTTCACAAAAACTGCCGTTTTGACCCCTTTCCCAACATTTTACAGAAAACAATGTTTTCTATAAAAAATCTACCCCTAATCTTCTGCTTTTCAAGCAACAAGTCGGATTTCAAATCAGGTCTACCAATCTGTAACTAGAGCTATTTTTGTAACCCTTCGCCTGTTTTTCTGGCTTCGGTAAAAAATGTCAGAAGTTAGCAGATTCATTCAATTCAAAACAACTTTCACAAAAACTGCCGTTTTGACCCCTTTCCCAACATTTTACAGAAAACAATGTTTTCTATAAAAAATCTACCCCTAATCTTCTGCTTTTCAAGCAACAAGTCGGATTTCAAATCAGGTCTACCAATCTGTAACTAGAGCTATTTTTGTAACCCTTCGCCTGTTTTTCTGGCTTCGGTAAAAAATTTCAGAAGTTAGCAGATTCATTAAATTCAAAACAACTTTCACAAAAACTGCCGTTTTGACCCCTTTCCCAACATTTTACAGAAAACAATGTTTTCTATATAAAATCTACCCCTAATCTTCTGCTTTTCAAGCAACAAGTCGGATTTCAAATCGGGTCTACCAATCTGTAACTAGAGCTATTTTTGTAACCCTTCGCCTGTTTTTCTGGCTTCGGTAAAAAATGTCAGAAGTTAGCAGATTCATTAAATTCAAAACAACTTTCACAAAAACTGCCGTTTTGACCCCTTTCCCAAAATTTTACAGAAAACAATGTTTTCTATATAAAATCTACCCCTAATCTTCAGCTTTTCAAGCAACAAGTCGGATTTCAAATCGGGTCTACCAAACTGTAACTAGAGCTATTTTTGTAACCCTTCGCCTGTTTTTCTGGCTTCGGTAAAAAATGTCAGAAGTTAGCAGATTCATTCAATTCAAAACAACTTTCACAAAAACTGCCGTTTTGACCCCTTTCCCAACATTTTACAGAAAACAATGTTTTCTATATAAAATCTACCCCTAATCTTCATATTTTCAAGCAACAAGTCGGATTTCAAATCGGGTCTACCAATCTGTAACTAGAGCTATTTTTGTAACCCTTCGCCTGTTTTTCTGGCTTCGGTAAAAAATGTCAGAAGTTAGCAGATTCATTAAATTCAAAACAACTTTCACAAAAACTGCCGTTTTGACCCCTTTCCCAACATTTTACAGAAAACAATGTTTTCTATAAAAAATCTACCCCTAATCTTCTGCTTTTCAAGCAACAAGTCGGATTTCAAATCAGGTCTACCAATCTGTAACTAGAGCTATTTTTGTAACCCTTCGCCTGTTTTTCTGGCTTCGGTAAAAAATTTCAGAAGTTAGCAGATTCATTAAATTCAAAACAACTTTCACAAAAACTGCCGTTTTGACCCCTTTCCCAACATTTTACAGAAAACAATGTTTTCTATATAAAATCTACCCCTAATCTTCTGCTTTTCAAGCAACAAGTCGGATTTCAAATCGGGTCTACCAATCTGTAACTAGAGCTATTTTTGTAACCCTTCGCCTGTTTTTCTGGCTTCGGTAAAAAATGTCAGAAGTTAGCAGATTCATTAAATTCAAAACAACTTTCACAAAAACTGCCGTTTTGACCCCTTTCCCGACATTTTACAGAAAACAATGTTTTCTATATAAAATCTACCCCTAATCTTCAGTTTTTCAAGCAAAAAGTCGGATTTCAAATCAGGTCTACCAATCTGTAACTAGAGCTATTTTTCTAACCCTTCGCCTGTTTTTCTGGCTTCGGTAAAAAATGTCAGAAGTTAGCACATTCATTAAATTCAAAACAACTTTCACAAAAACTGCCGTTTTGACCCCTTTCCCAAAATTTTACAGAAAACAATGTTTTCTATAAAAAATCTACCCCTA
Organism: Salvelinus fontinalis; assembly: GCF_029448725.1. Taxonomy (NCBI): domain Eukaryota; kingdom Metazoa; phylum Chordata; class Actinopteri; order Salmoniformes; family Salmonidae; genus Salvelinus; species Salvelinus fontinalis. The sequence continues at coordinate 32,222 of NW_026601300.1, forward strand.
ATCTTCTGCTTTTCAAGCAACAAGTCGGATTTCAAATCGGGTCTACCAATCTGTAACTAGAGCTATTTTTGTAACCCTTCGCCTGTTTTTCTGGCTTCGGTAAAAAATGTCAGAAGTTAGCAGATTCATTAAATTCAAAACAACTTTCACAAAAACTGCCGTTTTGACCCCTTTCCCAACATTTTACAGAAAACAATGTTTTCTATAAAAAATCTACCCCTAATCTTCTGCTTTTCAAGCAACAAGTCGGATTTCAAATCGGGTCTACCAATCTGTAACTAGAGCTATTTTTGTAACCCTTCGCCTGTTTTTCTGGCTTCGGTAAAAAATGTCAGAAGTTAGCAGATTCATTAAATTCAAAACAACTTTCACAAAAACTGCCGTTTTGACCCCTTTCCCAAAATTTTACAGAAAACAATATTTTCTATATAAAATCTACCCCTAAACTTCTGCTTTTCAAGCAACAAGTCGGATTTCAAATCGGGTCTACCAATCTGTAACTAGAGCTATTTTTGTAACCCTTCGCCTGTTTTTCTGGCTTCGGTAAAAAATGTCAGAAGTTAGCAGATTCATTAAATTCAAAACAACTTTCACAAAAACTGCCGTTTTGACCCCTTTCCCGACATTTTACAGAAAACAATGTTTTCTATATAAAATCTACCCCTAATCTTCAGTTTTTCAAGCAAAAAGTCGGATTTCAAATCAGGTCTACCAATCTGTAACTAGAGCTATTTTTGTAACCCTTCGCCTGTTTTTCTGGCTTCGGTAAAAAATGTCAGAAGTTAGCACATTCATTAAATTCAAAACAACTTTCACAAAAACTGCCGTTTTGACCCCTTTCCAAACATTTTACAGAAAACAATGTTTTCTATAAAAAATCTACCCCTAGGCTTCTGCTTTTCAAGCAACAAGTCGGATTTCAAATCAGGTCTACCAATCTGTAACTAGAGCTATTTTTGTAACCCTTCGCCTGTTTTTCTGGCTTCGGTAAAAAATGTCAGAAGTTAGCAGATTCATTAAATTCAAAACAACTTTCACAAAAACTGCCGTTTTGACCCCTTTCCCAACATTTTACAGAAAACAATGTTTTCTATAAAAAATCTACCCCTAATCTTCTGCTTTTCAAGCAACAAGTCGGATTTCAAATCAGGTCTACCAATCTGTAACTAGAGCTATTTTTGTAACCCTTCGCCTGTTTTTCTGGCTTCGGTAAAAAATGTCAGAAGTTAGCAGATTCATTCAATTCAAAACAACTTTCACAAAAACTGCCGTTTTGACCCCTTTCCCAACATTTTACAGAAAACAATGTTTTCTATATAAAATCTACCCCTAATCTTCATATTTTCAAGCAACAAGTCGGATTTCAAATCGGGTCTACCAATCTGTAACTAGAGCTATTTTTGTAACCCTTCGCCTGTTTTTCTGGCTTCGGTAAAAAATGTCAGAAGTTAGCAGATTCATTAAATTCAAAACAACTTTCACAAAAACTGCCGTTTTGACCCCTTTCCCAACATTTTACAGAAAACAATGTTTTCTATAAAAAATCTACCCCTAATCTTCTGCTTTTCAAGCAACAAGTCGGATTTCAAATCAGGTCTACCAATCTGTAACTAGAGCTATTTTTGTAACCCTTCGCCTGTTTTTCTGGCTTCGGTAAAAAATGTCAGAAGTTAGCAGATTCATTAAATTCAAAACAACTTTCACAAAAACTGCCGTTTTGACCCCTTTCCCAACATTTTACAGAAAACAATGTTTTCTATAAAAAATCTACCCCTAATCTTCTGCTTTTCAAGCAACAAGTCGGATTTCAAATCAGGTCTACCAATCTGTAACTAGAGCTATTTTTGTAACCCTTCGCCTGTTTTTCTGGCTTCGGTAAAAAATGTCAGAAGTTAGCAGATTCATTCAATTCAAAACAACTTTCACAAAAACTGCCGTTTTGACCCCTTTCCCAACATTTTACAGAAAACAATGTTTTCTATATAAAATCTACCCCTAATCTTCATATTTTCAAGCAACAAGTCGGATTTCAAATCGGGTCTACCAATCTGTAACTAGAGCTATTTTTGTAACCCTTCGCCTGTTTTTCTGGCTTCGGTAAAAAATGTCAGAAGTTAGCAGATTCATTAAATTCAAAACAACTTTCACAAAAACTGCCGTTTTGACCCCTTTCCCAACATTTTACAGAAAACAATGTTTTCTATAAAAAATCTACCCCTAATCTTCTGCTTTTCAAGCAACAAGTCGGATTTCAAATCAGGTCTACCAATCTGTAACTAGAGCTATTTTTGTAACCCTTCGCCTGTTTTTCTGGCTTCGGTAAAAAATTTCAGAAGTTAGCAGATTCATTAAATTCAAAACAACTTTCACAAAAACTGCCGTTTTGACCCCTTTCCCAACATTTTACAGAAAACAATGTTTTCTATAAAAAATCTACCCCTAATCTTCTGCTTTTCAAGCAACAAGTCGGATTTCAAATCAGGTCTACCAATCTGTAACTAGAGCTATTTTTGTAACCCTTCGCCTGTTTTTCTGGCTTCGGTAAAAAATGTCAGAAGTTAGCAGATTCATTCAATTCAAAACAACTTTCACAAAAACTGCCGTTTTGACCCCTTTCCCAACATTTTACAGAAAACAATGTTTTCTATAAAAAATCTACCCCTAATCTTCTGCTTTTCAAGCAACAAGTCGGATTTCAAATCAGGTCTACCAATCTGTAACTAGAGCTATTTTTGTAACCCTTCGCCTGTTTTTCTGGCTTCGGTAAAAAATTTCAGAAGTTAGCAGATTCATTAAATTCAAAACAACTTTCACAAAAACTGCCGTTTTGACCCCTTTCCCAACATTTTACAGAAAACAATGTTTTCTATATAAAATCTACCCCTAATCTTCTGCTTTTCAAGCAACAAGTCGGATTTCAAATCGGGTCTACCAATCTGTAACTAGAGCTATTTTTGTAACCCTTCGCCTGTTTTTCTGGCTTCGGTAAAAAATGTCAGAAGTTAGCAGATTCATTAAATTCAAAACAACTTTCACAAAAACTGCCGTTTTGACCCCTTTCCCAAAATTTTACAGAAAACAATGTTTTCTATATAAAATCTACCCCTAATCTTCAGCTTTTCAAGCAACAAGTCGGATTTCAAATCGGGTCTACCAAACTGTAACTAGAGCTATTTTTGTAACCCTTCGCCTGTTTTTCTGGCTTCGGTAAAAAATGTCAGAAGTTAGCAGATTCATTCAATTCAAAACAACTTTCACAAAAACTGCCGTTTTGACCCCTTTCCCAACATTTTACAGAAAACAATGTTTTCTATATAAAATCTACCCCTAATCTTCATATTTTCAAGCAACAAGTCGGATTTCAAATCGGGTCTACCAATCTGTAACTAGAGCTATTTTTGTAACCCTTCGCCTGTTTTTCTGGCTTCGGTAAAAAATGTCAGAAGTTAGCAGATTCATTAAATTCAAAACAACTTTCACAAAAACTGCCGTTTTGACCCCTTTCCCAACATTTTACAGAAAACAATGTTTTCTATAAAAAATCTACCCCTAATCTTCTGCTTTTCAAGCAACAAGTCGGATTTCAAATCAGGTCTACCAATCTGTAACTAGAGCTATTTTTGTAACCCTTCGCCTGTTTTTCTGGCTTCGGTAAAAAATTTCAGAAGTTAGCAGATTCATTAAATTCAAAACAACTTTCACAAAAACTGCCGTTTTGACCCCTTTCCCAACATTTTACAGAAAACAATGTTTTCTATATAAAATCTACCCCTAATCTTCTGCTTTTCAAGCAACAAGTCGGATTTCAAATCGGGTCTACCAATCTGTAACTAGAGCTATTTTTGTAACCCTTCGCCTGTTTTTCTGGCTTCGGTAAAAAATGTCAGAAGTTAGCAGATTCATTAAATTCAAAACAACTTTCACAAAAACTGCCGTTTTGACCCCTTTCCCGACATTTTACAGAAAACAATGTTTTCTATATAAAATCTACCCCTAATCTTCAGTTTTTCAAGCAAAAAGTCGGATTTCAAATCAGGTCTACCAATCTGTAACTAGAGCTATTTTTGTAACCCTTCGCCTGTTTTTCTGGCTTCGGTAAAAAATGTCAGAAGTTAGCACATTCATTAAATTCAAAACAACTTTCACAAAAACTGCCGTTTTGACCCCTTTCCAAACATTTTACAGAAAACAATGTTTTCTATAAAAAATCTACCCCTAGTCTTCTGCTTTTCAAGCAACAAGTCGGATTTCAAATCAGGTCTACCAATCTGTAACTAGAGCTATTTTTGTAACCCTTCGCCTGTTTTTCTGGCTTCGGTAAAAAATGTCAGAAGTTAGCAGATTCATTAAATTCAAAACAACTTTCACAAAAACTGCCGTTTTGACCCCTTTCCCAACATTTTACAGAAAACAATGTTTTCTATAAAAAATCTACCCCTAATCTTCTGCTTTTCAAGCAACAAGTCGGATTTCAAATCAGGTCTACCAATCTGTAACTAGAGCTATTTTTGTAACCCTTCGCCTGTTTTTCTGGCTTCGGTAAAAAATGTCAGAAGTTAGCAGATTCATTCAATTCAAAACAACTTTCACAAAAACTGCCGTTTTGACCCCTTTCCCAACATTTTACAGAAAACAATGTTTTCTATAAAAAATCTACCCCTAATCTTCATATTTTCAAGCAACAAGTCGGATTTCAAATCGGGTCTACCAATCTGTAACTAGAGCTATTTTTGTAACCCTTCGCCTGTTTTTCTGGCTTCGGTAAAAAATGTCAGAAGTTAGCAGATTCATTAAATTCAAAACAACTTTCACAAAAACTGCCGTTTTGACCCCTTTCCCAACATTTTACAGAAAACAATGTTTTCTATAAAAAATCTACCCCTAATCTTCTGCTTTTCAAGCAACAAGTCGGATTTCAAATCAGGTCTACCAATCTGTAACTAGAGCTATTTTTGTAACCCTTCGCCTGTTTTTCTGGCTTCGGTAAAAAATGTCAGAAGTTAGCAGATTCATTCAATTCAAAACAACTTTCACAAAAACTGCCGTTTTGACCCCTTTCCCAACATTTTACAGAAAACAATGTTTTCTATAAAAAATCTACCCCTAATCTTCATATTTTCAAGCAACAAGTCGGATTTCAAATCGGGTCTACCAATCTGTAACTAGAGCTATTTTTGTAACCCTTCGCCTGTTTTTCTGGCTTCGGTAAAAAATGTCAGAAGTTAGCAGATTCATTAAATTCAAAACAACTTTCACAAAAACTGCCGTTTTGACCCCTTTCCCAACATTTTACAGAAAACAATGTTTTCTATAAAAAATCTACCCCTAATCTTCTGCTTTTCAAGCAACAAGTCGGATTTCAAATCAGGTCTACCAATCTGTAACTAGAGCTATTTTTGTAACCCTTCGCCTGTTTTTCTGGCTTCGGTAAAAAATTTCAGAAGTTAGCAGATTCATTAAATTCAAAACAACTTTCACAAAAACTGCCGTTTTGACCCCTTTCCCAACATTTTACAGAAAACAATGTTTTCTATAAAAAATCTACCCCTAATCTTCTGCTTTTCAAGCAACAAGTCGGATTTCAAATCAGGTCTACCAATCTGTAACTAGAGCTATTTTTGTAACCCTTCGCCTGTTTTTCTGGCTTCGGTAAAAAATGTCAGAAGTTAGCAGATTCATTCAATTCAAAACAACTTTCACAAAAACTGCCGTTTTGACCCCTTTCCCAACATTTTACAGAAAACAATGTTTTCTATATAAAATCTACCCCTAATCTTCATATTTTCAAGCAACAAGTCGGATTTCAAATCGGGTCTACCAATCTGTAACTAGAGCTATTTTTGTAACCCTTCGCCTGTTTTTCTGGCTTCGGTAAAAAATGTCAGAAGTTAGCAGATTCATTAAATTCAAAACAACTTTCACAAAAACTGCCGTTTTGACCCCTTTCCCAACATTTTACAGAAAACAATGTTTTCTATAAAAAATCTACCCCTAATCTTCATATTTTCAAGCAACAAGTCGGATTTCAAATCAGGTCTACCAATCTGTAACTAGAGCTATTTTTGTAACCCTTCGCCTGTTTTTCTGGCTTTGGTAAAAAATGTCAGAAGTTAGCACATTCATTAAATTCAAAACAACTTTCACAAAAACTGCCGTTTTGACCCCTTTCCCAACATTTTACAGAAAACAATGTTTTCTATAAAAAATCTACCCCTAATCTTCATATTTTCAAGCAACAAGTCGGATTTCAAATCGGGTCTACCAATCTGTAACTAGAGCTATTTTTGTAACCCTTCGCCTGTTTTTCTGGCTTCGGTAAAAAATGTCAGAAGTTAGCAGATTCATTAAATTCAAAACAACTTTCACAAAAACTGCCGTTTTGACCCCTTTCCCAAAATTTTACAGAAAACAATGTTTTCTATATAAAATCTACCCCTAATCTTCAGCTTTTCAAGCAACAAGTCGGATTTCAAATCGGGTCTACCAAACTGTAACTAGAGCTATTTTTGTAACCCTTCGCCTGTTTTTCTGGCTTCGGTAAAAAATGTCAGAAGTTAGCAGATTCATTAAATTCAAAACAACTTTCACAAAAACTGCCGTTTTGACCCCTTTCCCAACATTTTACAGAAAACAATGTTTTCTATATAAAATCTACCCCTAATCTTCATATTTTCAAGCAACAAGTCGGATTTCAAATCGGGTCTACCAATCTGTAACTAGAGCTATTTTTGTAACCCTTCGCCTGTTTTTCTGGCTTCGGTAAAAAATGTCAGAAGTTAGCAGATTCATTAAATTCAAAACAACTTTCACAAAAACTGCCGTTTTGACCCCTTTCCCAACATTTTACAGAAAACAATGTTTTCTATAAAAAATCTACCCCTAATCTTCTGCTTTTCAAGCAACAAGTCGGATTTCAAATCAGGTCTACCAATCTGTAACTAGAGCTATTTTTGTAACCCTTCGCCTGTTTTTCTGGCTTCGGTAAAAAATGTCAGAAGTTAGCAGATTCATTAAATTCAAAACAACTTTCACAAAAACTGCCGTTTTGACCCCTTTCCCAACATTTTACAGAAAACAATGTTTTCTATATAAAATCTACCCCTAATCTTCTGCTTTTCAAGCAACAAGTCGGATTTCAAATCGGGTCTACCAATCTGTAACTAGAGCTATTTTTGTAACCCTTCGCCTGTTTTTCTGGCTTCGGTAAAAAATGTCAGAAGTTAGCAGATTCATTAAATTCAAAACAACTTTCACAAAAACTGCCGTTTTGACCCCTTTCCCAACATTTTACAGAAAACAATGTTTTCTATAAAAAATCTACCCCTAATCTTCATATTTTCAAGCAACAAGTCGGATTTCAAATCAGGTCTACCAATCTGTAACTAGAGCTATTTTTGTAACCCTTCGCCTGTTTTTCTGGCTTTGGTAAAAAATGTCAGAAGTTAGCACATTCATTAAATTCAAAACAACTTTCACAAAAACTGCCGTTTTGACCCCTTTCCCAACATTTTACAGAAAACAATGTTTTCTATAAAAAATCTACCCCTAATCTTCATATTTTCAAGCAACAAGTCGGATTTCAAATCGGGTCTACCAATCTGTAACTAGAGCTATTTTTGTAACCCTTCGCCTGTTTTTCTGGCTTCGGTAAAAAATGTCAGAAGTTAGCAGATTCATTAAATTCAAAACAACTTTCACAAAAACTGCCGTTTTGACCCCTTTCCCAAAATTTTACAGAAAACAATGTTTTCTATATAAAATCTACCCCTAATCTTCATATTTTCAAGCAACAAGTCGGATTTCAAATCGGGTCTACCAATCTGTAACTAGAGCTATTTTTGTAACCCTTCGCCTGTTTTTCTGGCTTCGGTAAAAAATGTCAGAAGTTAGCAGATTCATTAAATTCAAAACAACTTTCACAAAAACTGCCGTTTTGACCCCTTTCCCAACATTTTACAGAAAACAATGTTTTCTATAAAAAATCTACCCCTAATCTTCTGCTTTTCAAGCAACAAGTCGGATTTCAAATCAGGTCTACCAATCTGTAACTAGAGCTATTTTTGTAACCCTTCGCCTGTTTTTCTGGCTTCGGTAAAAAATGTCAGAAGTTAGCAGATTCATTAAATTCAAAACAACTTTCACAAAAACTGCCGTTTTGACCCCTTTCCCAACATTTTACAGAAAACAATGTTTTCTATATAAAATCTACCCCTAATCTTCTGCTTTTCAAGCAACAAGTCGGATTTCAAATCGGGTCTACCAATCTGTAACTAGAGCTATTTTTGTAACCCTTCGCCTGTTTTTCTGGCTTCGGTAAAAAATGTCAGAAGTTAGCAGATTCATTAAATTCAAAACAACTTTCACAAAAACTGCCGTTTTGACCCCTTTCCCAACATTTTACAGAAAACAATGTTTTCTATAAAAAATCTACCCCTAATCTTCATATTTTCAAGCAACAAGTCGGATTTCAAATCAGGTCTACCAATCTGTAACTAGAGCTATTTTTGTAACCCTTCGCCTGTTTTTCTGGCTTTGGTAAAAAATGTCAGAAGTTAGCAGATTCATTAAATTCAAAACAACTTTCACAAAAACTGCCGTTTTGACCCCTTTCCCAACATTTTACAGAAAACAATGTTTTCTATAAAAAATCTACCCCTAATCTTCATATTTTCAAGCAACAAGTCGGATTTCAAATCAGGTCTACCAATCTGTAACTAGAGCTATTTTTGTAACCCTTCGCCTGTTTTTCTGGCTTCGGTAAAAAATGTCAGAAGTTAGCAGATTCATTAAATTCAAAACAACTTTCACAAAAACTGCCGTTTTGACCCCTTTCCCAACATTTTACAGAAAACAATGTTTTCCATATAAAATCTACCCCTAATCTTCATATTTTCAAGCAACAAGTCGGATTTCAAATCGGGTCTACCAATCTGTAACTAGAGCTATTTTTGTAACCCTTCGCCTGTTTTTCTGGCTTCGGTAAAAAATGTCAGAAGTTAGCAGATTCATTAAATTCAAAACAACTTTCACAAAAACTGCCGTTTTGACCCCTTTCCAACATTTTACAGAAAACAATGTTTTCTATATAAAATCTACCCCTAATCTTCAGCTTTTCAAGCAACAAGTCGGATTTCAAATCGGGTCTACCAAACTGTAACTAGAGCTATTTTTGTAACCCTTCGCCTGTTTTTCCGGCTTCGGTAAAAAATGTCAGAAGTTAGCAGATTCATTAAATTCAAAACAACTTTCACAAAAACTGCCGTTTTGACCCCTTTCCCAACATTTTACAGAAAACAATGTTTTCCATATAAAATCTACCCCTAATCTTCATATTTTCAAGCAACAAGTCGGATTTCAAATCGGGTCTACCAATCTGTAACTAGAGCTATTTTTGTAACCCTTCGCCTGTTTTTCTGGCTTCGGTAAAAAATGTCAGAAGTTAGCAGATTCATTAAATTCAAAACAACTTTCACAAAAACTGCCGTTTTGACCCCTTTCCAACATTTTACAGAAAACAATGTTTTCTATATAAAATCTACCCCTAATCTTCAGCTTTTCAAGCAACAAGTCGGATTTCAAATCGGGTCTACCAAACTGTAACTAGAGCTATTTTTGTAACCCTTCGCCTGTTTTTCCGGCTTCGGTAAAAAATGTCAGAAGTTAGCAGATTCATTAAATTCAAAACAACTTTCACAAAAACTGCCGTTTTGACCCCTTTCCCAACATTTTACAGAAAACAATATTTTCTATAAAAAATCTACCCCTAATCTTCATATTTTCAAGCAACAAGTCGGATTTCAAATCAGGTCTACCAATCTGTAACTAGAGCTATTTTTGTAACCCTTCGCCTGTTTTTCTGGCTTTGGTAAAAAATGTCAGAAGTTAGCAGATTCATTAAATTCAAAACAACTTTCACAAAAACTGCCGTTTTGACCCCTTTCCCAACATTTTACAGAAAACAATGTTTTCTATAAAAAATCTACCCCTAATCTTCATATTTTCAAGCAACAAGTCGGATTTCAAATCAGGTCTACCAATCTGTAACTAGAGCTATTTTTGTAACCCTTAGCCTGTTTTTCTGGCTTCGGTAAAAAATGTCAGAAGTTAGCAGATTCATTAAATTCAAAACAACTTTCACAAAAACTGCCGTTTTGACCCCTTTCCCAACATTTTACAGAAAACAATGTTTTCTATATAAAATCTACCCCTAATCTTCATATTTTCAAGCAACAAGTCGGATGTCAAATCGGGTCTACCAATCTGTAACTAGAGCTATTTTTGTAACCCTTCGCCTGTTTTTCTGGCTTCGGTAAAAAATGTCAGAAGTTAGCAGATTCATTCAATTCAAAACAACTTTCACAAAAACTGCCGTTTTGACCCCTTTCCCAACATTTTACAGAAAACAATGTTTTCTATATAAAATCTACCCCTAATCTTCAGCTTTTCAAGCAACAAGTCGGATTTCAAATCAGGTCTACCAATCTGTAACTAGAGCTATTTTTGTAACCCTTCGCCTGTTTTTCTGGCTTCGGTAAAAAATGTCAGAAGTTAGCAGATTCATTAAATTCAAAACAACTTTCACAAAAACTGCCGTTTTGACCCCTTTCCCAACATTTTACAGAAAACAATGTTTTCCATATAAAATCTACCCCTAATCTTCATATTTTCAAGCAACAAGTCGGATTTCAAATCGGGTCTACCAATCTGTAACTAGAGCTATTTTTGTAACCCTTCGCCTGTTTTTCTGGCTTTGGTAAAAAATGTCAGAAGTTAGCAGATTCATTAAATTCAAAACAACTTTCACAAAAACTGCCGTTTTGACCCCTTTCCCAACATTTTACAGAAAACAATGTTTTCTATAAAAAATCTACCCCTAATCTTCTGCTTTTCAAGCAACAAGTCGGATTTCAAATCAGGTCTACCAATCTGTAACTAGAGCTATTTTTGTAACCCTTCGCCTGTTTTTCTGGCTTCGGTAAAAAATTTCAGAAGTTAGCAGATTCATTAAATTCAAAACAACTTTCACAAAAACTGCCGTTTTGACCCCTTTCCCAACATTTTACAGAAAACAATGTTTTCTATATAAAATCTACCCCTAATCTTCATATTTTCAAGCAACAAGTCGGATTTCAAATCGGGTCTACCAATCTGTAACTAGAGCTATTTTTGTAACCCTTCGCCTGTTTTTCTGGCTTCGGTAAAAAATGTCAGAAGTTAGCAGATTCATTAAATTCAAAACAACTTTCACAAAAACTGCCGTTTTGACCCCTTTCCCAACATTTTACAGAAAACAATGTTTTCTATATAAAATCTACCCCTAATCTTCAGCTTTTCAAGCAACAAGTCGGATTTCAAATCGGGTCTACCAAACTGTAACTAGAGCTATTTTTGTAACCCTTCGCCTGTTTTTCCGGCTTCGGTAAAAAATGTCAGAAGTTAGCAGATTCATTCAATTCAAAACAACTTTCACAAAAACTGCCGTTTTGACCCCTTTCCCAACATTTTACAGAAAACAATGTTTTCTATAAAAAATCTACCCCTAATCTTCATATTTTCAAGCAACAAGTCGGATTTCAAATCAGGTCTACCAATCTGTAACTAGAGCTATTTTTGTAACCCTTCGCCTGTTTTTCTGGCTTCGGTAAAAAATGTCAGAAGTTAGCAGATTCATTAAATTCAAAACAACTTTCACAAAAACTGCCGTTTTGACCCCTTTCCCAACATTTTACAGAAAACAATGTTTTCCATATAAAATCTACCCCTAATCTTCATATTTTCAAGCAACAAGTCGGATTTCAAATCGGGTCTACCAATCTGTAACTAGAGCTATTTTTGTAACCCTTCGCCTGTTCTTCTGGCTTCGGTAAAAAATGTCAGAAGTTAGCAGATTCATTAAATTCAAAACAACTTTCACAAAAACTGCCGTTTTGACCCCTTTCCCAACATTTTACAGAAAACAATGTTTTCTATATAAAATCTACCCCTAATCTTCAGCTTTTCAAGCAACAAGTCGGATTTCAAATCGGGTCTACCAAACTGTAACTAGAGCTATTTTTGTAACCCTTCGCCTGTTTTTCCGGCTTCGGTAAAAAATGTCAGAAGTTAGCAGATTCATTAAATTCAAAACAACTTTCACAAAAACTGCCGTTTTGACCCCTTTCCCAACATTTTACAGAAAACAATGTTTTCTATAAAAAATCTACCCCTAATCTTCATATTTTCAAGCAACAAGTCGGATTTCAAATCAGGTCTACCAATCTGTAACTAGAGCTATTTTTGTAACCCTTCGCCTGTTTTTCTGGCTTTGGTAAAAAATGTCAGAAGTTAGCAGATTCATTAAATTCAAAACAACTTTCACAAAAACTGCCGTTTTGACCCCTTTCCCAACATTTTAAAGAAAACAATGTTTTCTATAAAAAATCTACCCCTAATCTTCTGCTTTTCAAGCAACAAGTCGGATTTCAAATCAGGTCTACCAATCTGTAACTAGAGCTATTTTTGTAACCCTTCGCCTGTTTTTCTGGCTTCGGTAAAAAATTTCAGAAGTTAGCAGATTCATTAAATTCAAAACAACTTTCACAAAAACTGCCGTTTTGACCCCTTTCCCAACATTTTACAGAAAACAATGTTTTCTATATAAAATCTACCCCTAATCTTCAGCTTTTCAAGCAACAAGTCGGATTTCAAATCGGGTCTACCAAACTGTAACTAGAGCTATTTTTGTAACCCTTCGCCTGTTTTTCCGGCTTCGGTAAAAAATGTCAGAAGTTAGCAGATTCATTAAATTCAAAACAACTTTCACAAAAACTGCCGTTTTGACCCCTTTCCCAACATTTTACAGAAAACAATGTTTTCTATAAAAAATCTACCCCTAATCTTCATATTTTCAAGCAACAAGTCGGATTTCAAATCAGGTCTACCAATCTGTAACTAGAGCTATTTTTGTAACCCTTAGCCTGTTTTTCTGGCTTCGGTAAAAAATGTCAGAAGTTAGCAGATTCATTAAATTCAAAACAACTTTCACAAAAACTGCCGTTTTGACCCCTTTCCCAACATTTTACAGAAAACAATGTTTTCTATATAAAATCTACCCCTAATCTTCATATTTTCAAGCAACAAGTCGGATGTCAAATCGGGTCTACCAATCTGTAACTAGAGCTATTTTTGTAACCCTTCGCCTGTTTTTCTGGCTTCGGTAAAAAATGTCAGAAGTTAGCAGATTCATTCAATTCAAAACAACTTTCACAAAAACTGCCGTTTTGACCCCTTTCCCAACATTTTACAGAAAACAATGTTTTCTATATAAAATCTACCCCTAATCTTCAGCTTTTCAAGCAACAAGTCGGATTTCAAATCAGGTCTACCAATCTGTAACTAGAGCTATTTTTGTAACCCTTCGCCTGTTTTTCTGGCTTCGGTAAAAAATGTCAGAAGTTAGCAGATTCATTAAATTCAAAACAACTTTCACAAAAACTGCCGTTTTGACCCCTTTCCCAACATTTTACAGAAAACAATGTTTTCCATATAAAATCTACCCCTAATCTTCATATTTTCAAGCAACAAGTCGGATTTCAAATCGGGTCTACCAATCTGTAACTAGAGCTATTTTTGTAACCCTTCGCCTGTTTTTCTGGCTTTGGTAAAAAATGTCAGAAGTTAGCAGATTCATTAAATTCAAAACAACTTTCACAAAAACTGCCGTTTTGACCCCTTTCCCAACATTTTACAGAAAACAATGTTTTCTATAAAAAATCTACCCCTAATCTTCTGCTTTTCAAGCAACAAGTCGGATTTCAAATCAGGTCTACCAATCTGTAACTAGAGCTATTTTTGTAACCCTTCGCCTGTTTTTCTGGCTTCGGTAAAAAATTTCAGAAGTTAGCAGATTCATTAAATTCAAAACAACTTTCACAAAAACTGCCGTTTTGACCCCTTTCCCAACATTTTACAGAAAACAATGTTTTCTATATAAAATCTACCCCTAATCTTCATATTTTCAAGCAACAAGTCGGATTTCAAATCGGGTCTACCAATCTGTAACTAGAGCTATTTTTGTAACCCTTCGCCTGTTTTTCTGGCTTCGGTAAAAAATGTCAGAAGTTAGCAGATTCATTAAATTCAAAACAACTTTCACAAAAACTGCCGTTTTGACCCCTTTCCCAACATTTTACAGAAAACAATGTTTTCTATATAAAATCTACCCCTAATCTTCAGCTTTTCAAGCAACAAGTCGGATTTCAAATCGGGTCTACCAAACTGTAACTAGAGCTATTTTTGTAACCCTTCGCCTGTTTTTCCGGCTTCGGTAAAAAATGTCAGAAGTTAGCAGATTCATTCAATTCAAAACAACTTTCACAAAAACTGCCGTTTTGACCCCTTTCCCAACATTTTACAGAAAACAATGTTTTCTATAAAAAATCTACCCCTAATCTTCATATTTTCAAGCAACAAGTCGGATTTCAAATCAGGTCTACCAATCTGTAACTAGAGCTATTTTTGTAACCCTTCGCCTGTTTTTCTGGCTTCGGTAAAAAATGTCAGAAGTTAGCAGATTCATTAAATTCAAAACAACTTTCACAAAAACTGCCGTTTTGACCCCTTTCCCAACATTTTACAGAAAACAATGTTTTCCATATAAAATCTACCCCTAATCTTCATATTTTCAAGCAACAAGTCGGATTTCAAATCGGGTCTACCAATCTGTAACTAGAGCTATTTTTGTAACCCTTCGCCTGTTCTTCTGGCTTCGGTAAAAAATGTCAGAAGTTAGCAGATTCATTAAATTCAAAACAACTTTCACAAAAACTGCCGTTTTGACCCCTTTCCCAACATTTTACAGAAAACAATGTTTTCTATATAAAATCTACCCCTAATCTTCAGCTTTTCAAGCAACAAGTCGGATTTCAAATCGGGTCTACCAAACTGTAACTAGAGCTATTTTTGTAACCCTTCGCCTGTTTTTCCGGCTTCGGTAAAAAATGTCAGAAGTTAGCAGATTCATTAAATTCAAAACAACTTTCACAAAAACTGCCGTTTTGACCCCTTTCCCAACATTTTACAGAAAACAATGTTTTCTATAAAAAATCTACCCCTAATCTTCATATTTTCAAGCAACAAGTCGGATTTCAAATCAGGTCTACCAATCTGTAACTAGAGCTATTTTTGTAACCCTTCGCCTGTTTTTCTGGCTTTGGTAAAAAATGTCAGAAGTTAGCAGATTCATTAAATTCAAAACAACTTTCACAAAAACTGCCGTTTTGACCCCTTTCCCAACATTTTAAAGAAAACAATGTTTTCTATAAAAAATCTACCCCTAATCTTCTGCTTTTCAAGCAACAAGTCGGATTTCAAATCAGGTCTACCAATCTGTAACTAGAGCTATTTTTGTAACCCTTCGCCTGTTTTTCTGGCTTCGGTAAAAAATTTCAGAAGTTAGCAGATTCATTAAATTCAAAACAACTTTCACAAAAACTGCCGTTTTGACCCCTTTCCCAACATTTTACAGAAAACAATGTTTTCTATATAAAATCTACCCCTAATCTTCATATTTTCAAGCAACAAGTCGGATTTCAAATCGGGTCTACCAATCTGTAACTAGAGCTATTTTTGTAACCCTTCGCCTGTTTTTCTGGCTTCGGTAAAAAATGTCAGAAGTTAGCAGATTCATTAAATTCAAAACAACTTTCACAAAAACTGCCGTTTTGACCCCTTTCCCAACATTTTACAGAAAACAATGTTTTCTATATAAAATCTACCCCTAATCTTCAGCTTTTCAAGCAACAAGTCGGATTTCAAATCGGGTCTACCAAACTGTAACTAGAGCTATTTTTGTAACCCTTCGCCTGTTTTTCCGGCTTCGGTAAAAAATGTCAGAAGTTAGCAGATTCATTAAATTCAAAACAACTTTCACAAAAACTGCCGTTTTGACCCCTTTCCCAACATTTTACAGAAAACAATGTTTTCTATAAAAAATCTACCCCTAATCTTCATATTTTCAAGCAACAAGTCGGATTTCAAATCAGGTCTACCAATCTGTAACTAGAGCTATTTTTGTAACCCTTCGCCTGTTTTTCTGGCTTTGGTAAAAAATGTCAGAAGTTAGCAGATTCATTAAATTCAAAACAACTTTCACAAAAACTGCCGTTTTGACCCCTTTCCCAACATTTTACAGAAAACAATGTTTTCTATAAAAAATCTACCCCTAATCTTCATATTTTCAAGCAACAAGTCGGATTTCAAATCAGGTCTACCAATCTGTAACTAGAGCTATTTTTGTAACCCTTCGCCTGTTTTTCTGGCTTTGGTAAAAAATGTCAGAAGTTAGCAGATTCATTAAATTCAAAACAACTTTCACAAAAACTGCCGTTTTGACCCCTTTCCCAACATTTTAAAGAAAACAATGTTTTCTATAAAAAATCTACCCCTAATCTTCTGCTTTTCAAGCAACAAGTCGGATTTCAAATCAGGTCTACCAATCTGTAACTAGAGCTATTTTTGTAACCCTTCGCCTGTTTTTCTGGCTTCGGTAAAAAATTTCAGAAGTTAGCAGATTCATTAAATTCAAAACAACTTTCACAAAAACTGCCGTTTTGACCCCTTTCCCAACATTTTACAGAAAACAATGTTTTCTATATAAAATCTACCCCTAATCTTCATATTTTCAAGCAACAAGTCGGATTTCAAATCGGGTCTACCAATCTGTAACTAGAGCTATTTTTGTAACCCTTCGCCTGTTTTTCTGGCTTCGGTAAAAAATGTCAGAAGTTAGCAGATTCATTAAATTCAAAACAACTTTCACAAAAACTGCCGTTTTGACCCCTTTCCCAACATTTTACAGAAAACAATGTTTTCTATATAAAATCTACCCCTAATCTTCAGCTTTTCAAGCAACAAGTCGGATTTCAAATCGGGTCTACCAAACTGTAACTAGAGCTATTTTTGTAACCCTTCGCCTGTTTTTCCGGCTTCGGTAAAAAATGTCAGAAGTTAGCAGATTCATTAAATTCAAAACAACTTTCACAAAAACTGCCGTTTTGACCCCTTTCCCAACATTTTACAGAAAACAATGTTTTCTATAAAAAATCTACCCCTAATCTTCATATTTTCAAGCAACAAGTCGGATTTCAAATCAGGTCTACCAATCTGTAACTAGAGCTATTTTTGTAACCCTTCGCCTGTTTTTCTGGCTTTGGTAAAAAATGTCAGAAGTTAGCAGATTCATTAAATTCAAAACAACTTTCACAAAAACTGCCGTTTTGACCCCTTTCCCAACATTTTACAGAAAACAATGTTTTCTATAAAAAATCTACCCCTAATCTTCTGCTTTTAAGCAACAAGTCGGATTTCAAATCAGGTCTACCAATCTGTAACTAGAGCTATTTTTGTAACCCTTCGCCTGTTTTTCTGGCTTCGGTAAAAAATTTCAGAAGTTAGCAGATTCATTAAATTCAAAACAACTTTCACAAAAACTGCCGTTTTGACCCCTTTCCCAACATTTTACAGAAAACAATGTTTTCTATATAAAATCTACCCCTAATCTTCTGCTTTTCAAGCAACAAGTCGGATTTCAAATCGGGTCTACCAATCTGTAACTAGAGCTATTTTTGTAACCCTTCGCCTGTTTTTCTGGCTTCGGTAAAAAATGTCAGAAGTTAGCAGATTCATTAAATTCAAAACAACTTTCACAAAAACTGCCGTTTTGACCCCTTTCCCAACATTTTACAGAAAACAATGTTTTCTATATAAAATCTACCCCTAATCTTCAGCTTTTCAAGCAACAAGTCGGATTTCAAATCGGGTCTACCAAACTGTAACTAGAGCTATTTTTGTAACCCTTCGCCTGTTTTTCCGGCTTCGGTAAAAAATGTCAGAAGTTAGCAGATTCATTCAATTCAAAACAACTTTCACAAAAACTGCCGTTTTGACCCCTTTCCCAACATTTTACAGAAAACAATGTTTTCTATATAAAATCTACCCCTAATCTTCTGCTTTTCATGCAACAAGTCGGATTTCAAATCGGGTCTACCAATCTGTAACTAGAGCTATTTTTGTAACCCTTCGCCTGTTTTTCTGGCTTCGGTAAAAAATGTCAGAAGTTAGCAGATTCATTAAATTCAAAACAACTTTCACAAAAACTGCCGTTTTGACCCCTTTCCCAACATTTTACAGAAAACAATGTTTTCTATATAAAATCTACCCCTAATCTTCTGCTTTTCAAGCAACAAGTCGGATTTCAAATCAGGTCTACCAATCTGTAACTAGAGCTATTTTTGTAACCCTTCGCCTGTTTTTCTGGCTTCGGTAAAAAATGTCAGAAGTTAGCAGATTCATTAAATTCAAAACAACTTACACAAAAACTGCCGTTTTGACCCCTTTCCCAACATTTTACAGAAAACAATGTTTTCTATGTAAAATCTACCCCTAATCTTCTGCTTTTCAAGCAACAAGTCGGATTTCAAATCGGGTCTACCAATCTGTAACTAGAGCTATTTTTGTAACCCTTCGCCTGTTTTTCTGGCTTCGGTAAAAAATGTCAGAAGTTAGCAGATTCATTAAATTCAAAACAACTTTCACAAAAACTGCCGTTTTGACCCCTTTCCCAACATTTTACAGAAAACAATGTTTTCTATGTAAAATCTACCCCTAATCTTCATATTTTCAAGCAACAAGTCGGATTTCAAATCAGGTCTACCAATCTGTAACTAGAGCTATTTTTGTAACCCTTCGCCTGTTTTTCTGGCTTCGGTAAAAAATGTCAGAAGTTAGCAGATTCATTAAATTCAAAACAACTTTCACAAAAACTGCCGTTTTGACCCCTTTCCCAACATTTTACAGAAAACAATGTTTTCTATGTAAAATCTACCCCTAATCTTCTGCTTTTCAAGCAACAAGTCGGATTTCAAATCAGGTCTACCAATCTGTAACTAGAGCTATTTTTGTAACCCTTCGCCTGTTTTTCTGGCTTCGGTAAAAAATGTCAGAAGTTAGCAGATTCATTAAATTCAAAACAACTTACACAAAAACTGCCGTTTTGACCCCTTTCCCAACATTTTACAGAAAACAATGTTTTCTATGTAAAATCTACCCCTAATCTTCATATTTTCAAGCAACAAGTCGGATTTCAAATCAGGTCTACCAATCTGTAACTAGAGCTATTTTTGTAACCCTTCGCCTGTTTTTCTGGCTTCGGTAAAAAATGTCAGAAGTTAGCAGATTCATTAAATTCAAAACAACTTACACAAAAACTGCCGTTTTGACCCCTTTCCCAACATTTTACAGAAAACAATGTTTTCTATATAAAATCTACCCCTAATCTTCATATTTTCAAGCAACAAGTCGGATTTCAAATCAGGTCTACCAATCTGTAACTAGAGCTATTTTTGTAACCCTTCGCCTGTTTTTCTGGCTTCGGTAAAAAATGTCAGAAGTTAGCAGATTCATTAAATTCAAAACAACTTTCACAAAAACTGCCGTTTTGACCCCTTTCCCAACATTTTACAGAAAACAATGTTTTCTATGTAAAATCTACCCCTAATCTTCTGCTTTTCAAGCAACAAGTCGGATTTCAAATCGGGTCTACCAATCTGTAACTAGAGCTATTTTTGTAACCCTTCGCCTGTTTTTCTGGCTTCGGTAAAAAATGTCAGAAGTTAGCAGATTCATTAAATTCAAAACAACTTTCACAAAAACTGCCGTTTTGACCCCTTTCCCAACATTTTACAGAAAACAATGTTTTCTATGTAAAATCTACCCCTAATCTTCATATTTTCAAGCAACAAGTCGGATTTCAAATCAGGTCTACCAATCTGTAACTAGAGCTATTTTTGTAACCCTTCGCCTGTTTTTCTGGCTTCGGTAAAAAATGTCAGAAGTTAGCAGATTCATTAAATTCAAAACAACTTTCACAAAAACTGCCGTTTTGACCCCTTTCCCAACATTTTACAGAAAACAATGTTTTCTATGTAAAATCTACCCCTAATCTTCATATTTTCAAGCAACAAGTCGGATTTCAAATCGGGTCTACCAATCTGTAACTAGAGCTATTTTTGTAACCCTTCGCTTGTTTTTCTGGCTTCGGTAAAAAATGTCAGAAGTTAGCAGATTCATTAAATTCAAAACAACTTTCACAAAAACTGCCGTTTTGACCCCTTTCCCAACATTTTACAGAAAACAATGTTTTCTATATAAAATCTACCCCTAATCTTCTGCTTTTCAAGCAACAAGTCGGATTTCAAATCAGGTCTACCAATCTGTAACTAGAGCTATTTTTGTAACCCTTCGCCTGTTTTTCTGGCTTCGGTAAAAAATGTCAGAAGTTAGCAGATTCATTAAATTCAAAACAACTTTCACAAAAACTGCCGTGTGGCTCAGTTGGTAGTTCCGTGTGGCTCAGTTGGTAGAGCATGGCGCTTGCAACGCCAGGGTTGTGGGTTCGATTCCCACGGGGGACCAGTACAAAAAAGTATGAATGTATGTACTTGTAAGTCGCTCTGGATAAGAGCGTCTGCTAAATGACTTAAATGTAAAATGTAATGTAAATGTTTTGACCCCTTTCCCAACATTTTACAGAAAACAATGTTTTCTATATAAAATCTAGCCCTAATCTTCTGCTTTTCAAGCAACAAGTCGGATTTCAAATCAGGTCTACCAATCTGTAACTAGAGCTATTTTTGTAACCCTTCGCCTGTTTTTCTGGCTTCGGTAAAAAATGTCAGAAGTTAGCAGATTCATTAAATTCAAAACAACTCTCACAAAAACTGCCGTTTTGACCCCTTTCCCAACATTTTACACTCTATATAAAATCTACCCCTAATCTTCAGCTTTTCAAGCAACAAGTCGGATTTCAAATCGGGTCTACCAAACTGTAACTAGAGCTATTTTTGTAACCCTTCGCCTGTTTTTCTGGCTTCGGTAAAAAATGTCAGAAGTTAGCAGATTCATTAAATTCAAAACAACTTTCACAAAAACTGCCGTTTTGACCCCTTTCCCAACATTTTACAGAAAACAATGTTTTCTATATAAAATCTACCCCTAATCTTCTGCTTTTCAAGCAACAAGTCAGATTTCCAATCAGGTCTACCAATCTGTAACTAGAGCTATTTTTGTAACCCTTCGCCTGTTTTTCTGGCTTCGGTAAAAAATGTCAGAAGTTAGCAGATTCATTAAATTCAAAACAACTTTCACAAAAACTGCTGTTTTGACCCCTTTCCCAACATTTTACAGAAAACAATGTTTTCTATAAAAAATCTACCCCTAATCTTCTGCTTTTCAAGCAACAAGTCGGATTTCAAATCGGGTCTACCAATCTGTAACTAGAGCTATTTTTGTAACCCTTCGCCTGTTTTTCTGGCTTCGGTAAAAAATGTCAGAAGTTAGCAGATTCATTAAATTCAAAACAACTTACACAAAAACTGCCGTTTTGACCCCTTTCCCAACATTTTACAGAAAACAATGTTTTCTATATAAAATCTACCCCTAATCTTCAGATTTTCAAGCAACAAGTCGGATTTCAAATCGGGTCTACCAATCTGTAACTAGAGCTATTTTTGTAACCCTTCGCCTGTTTTTCTGGCTTCGGTAAAAAATGTCAGAAGTTAGCAGATTCATTAAATTCAAAACAACTTTCACAAAAACTGCCGTTTTGACCCCTTTCCCAACATTTTACAGAAAACAATGTTTTCTATATAAAATCTACCCCTAATCTTCTGCTTTTCAAGCAACAAGTCAGATTTCAAATCAGGTCTACCAATCTGTAACTAGAGCTTTTTTTGTAACCCTTCGCCTGTTTTTCTGGTTTCGGTAAAAAATGTCAGAAGTTAGCACATTCATTAAATTCAAAACAACTTTCACAAAATCTGCCGTTTTGACCCCTTTCCCAAAATTTTACAGAAAACAATGTTTTCTATATAAAATCTACCCCTAATCTTCAGCTTTTCAAGCAAAAAGTCGGATTTCAAATCAGGTCTACCAATCTGTAACTAGAGCTATTTTTGTAACCCTTCGCCTGTTTTTCTGGCTTCGGTAAAAAATGTCAGAAGTTAGCAGATTCATTAAATTCAAAACAACTTTCACAAAAACTGCCGTTTTGACCCCTTTCCCAACATTTTACAGAAAACAATGTTTTCTATATAAAATCTACCCCTAATCTTCTGCTTTTCAAGCAACAAGTCAGATTTCAAATCAGGTCTACCAATCTGTAACTAGAGCTATTTTTGTAACCCTTCGCCTGTTTTTCTGGTTTCGGTAAAAAATGTCAGAAGTTAGCAGATTCATTAAATTCAAAACAACTTTCACAAAAACTGCCGTTTTAACCCCTTTCCCAACATTTTACAGAAAACAATGTTTTCTATATAAAATCTACCCCCAATCTTCTGCTTTTCAAGCAACAAGTCAGATTTCAAATCAGGTCTACCAATCTGTAACTAGAGCTATTTTTGTAACCCTTCGCCTGTTTTTCTGGTTTCGGTAAAAAATGTCAGAAGTTAGCACATTCATTAAATTCAAAACAACTTTCACAAAATCTGCCGTTTTGACCCCTTTCCCAAAATTTTACAGAAAACAATGTTTTCTATAAAAAATCTACCCCTAATCTTCTGCTTTTCAAGCAACAAGTCGGATTTCAAATCGGGTCTACCAATCTGTAACTAGAGCTATTTTTGTAACCCTTCACCTGTTTTTCTGGCTTCGGTAAAAAATGTCAGAAGTTAGCAGATTCATTAAATTCAAAACAACTTTCACAAATACTGCCGTTTTGACCCCTTTCCCAACATTTTACAGAAAACAATGTTTTCTATATAAAATCTACCCCTAATCTTCTGCTTTTCAAGCAACAAGTCGGATTTCAAATCAGGTCTACCAATCTGTAACTAGAGCTATTTTTGTAACCCTTCGCCTGTTTTTCTGGCTTCGGTAAAAAATGTCAGAAGTTAGCACATTCATTAAATTCAAAACAACTTTCACAAAAACTGCCGTTTTGAACCCTTTCCCAAAATTTTACAGAAAACAATGTTTTCTATAAAAAATCTACCCCTAATCTTCTGCTTTTCAA
Source organism: Salvelinus fontinalis (assembly GCF_029448725.1). Taxonomy (NCBI): domain Eukaryota; kingdom Metazoa; phylum Chordata; class Actinopteri; order Salmoniformes; family Salmonidae; genus Salvelinus; species Salvelinus fontinalis. The sequence goes on from NW_026601300.1 coordinate 55,269, forward strand.
GCAACAAGTCGGATTTCAAATCGGGTCTACCAATCTGTAACTAGAGCTATTTTTGTAACCCTTCGCCTGTTTTTCTGGCTTCGGTAAAAAATGTCAGAAGTTAGCAGATTCATTAAATTCAAAACAACTTTCACAAAAACTGCCGTTTTGACCCCTTTCCCAACATTTTACAGAAAACAATGTTTTCTATATAAAATCTACCCCTAATCTTCTGCTTTTCAAGCAACAAGTCAGATTTCAAATCAGGTCTACCAATCTGTAACTAGAGCTATTTTTGTAACCCTTCGCCTGTTTTTCTGGCTTCGGTAAAAAATGTCAGAAGTTAGCACATTCATTAAATTCAAAACAACTTTCACAAAAACTGCCGTTTTGACCCGTTTCCCAACATTTTACAGAAAACAATGTTTTCTATATAAAATCTACCCCTAATCTTCTGCTTTTCAAGCAACAAGTCAGATTTCAAATCAGGTCTACCAATCTGTAACTAGAGCTATTTTTGTAACCCTTCGCCTTTTTTTCTGGTTTCGGTAAAAAATGTCAGAAGTTAGCAGATTCATTAAATTCAAAACAACTTTCACAAAAACTGCCGTTTTGACCCCTTTCCCAACATTTTACAGAAAACAATGTTTTCTATGTAAAATCTACCCCTAATCTTCTGCTTTTCAAGCAACAAGTCGGATTTCAAATCGGGTCTACCAATCTGTAACTAGAGCTATTTTTGTAACCCTTCGCCTGTTTTTCTGGCTTCGGTAAAAAATGTCAGAAGTTAGCAGATTCATTAAATTCAAAACAACTTTCACAAAAACTGCCGTTTTGACCCCTTTCCCAACATTTTACAGAAAACAATGTTTTCTATGTAAAATCTACCCCTAATCTTCTGCTTTTCAAGCAACAAGTCGGATTTCAAATCGGGTCTACCAATCTGTAACTAGAGCTATTTTTGTAACCCTTCGCCTGTTTTTCTGGCTTCGGTAAAAAATGTCAGAAGTTAGCAGATTCATTAAATTCAAAACAACTTTCACAAAAACTGCCGTTTTGACCCCTTTCCCAACATTTTACAGAAAACAATGTTTTCTATGTAAAATCTACCCCTAATCTTCATATTTTCAAGCAACAAGTCGGATTTCAAATCAGGTCTACCAATCTGTAACTAGAGCTATTTTTGTAACCCTTCGCCTGTTTTTCTGGCTTCGGTAAAAAATGTCAGAAGTTAGCAGATTCATTAAATTCAAAACAACTTTCACAAAAACTGCCGTTTTGACCCCTTTCCCAACATTTTACAGAAAACAATGTTTTCTATATAAAATCTACCCCTAATCTTCTGCTTTTCAAGCAACAAGTCGGATTTCAAATCAGGTCTACCAATCTGTAACTAGAGCTATTTTTGTAACCCTTCGCCTGTTTTTCTGGCTTCGGTAAAAAATGTCAGAAGTTAGCAGATTCATTAAATTCAAAACAACTTTCACAAAAACTGCCGTGTGGCTCAGTTGGTAGTTCCGTGTGGCTCAGTTGGTAGAGCATGGCGCTTGCAACGCCAGGGTTGTGGGTTCGATTCCCACGGGGGACCAGTACAAAAAAGTATGAATGTATGTACTTGTAAGTCGCTCTGGATAAGAGCGTCTGCTAAATGACTTAAATGTAAAATGTAATGTAAATGTTTTGACCCCTTTCCCAACATTTTACAGAAAACAATGTTTTCTATATAAAATCTAGCCCTAATCTTCTGCTTTTCAAGCAACAAGTCGGATTTCAAATCAGGTCTACCAATCTGTAACTAGAGCTATTTTTGTAACCCTTCGCCTGTTTTTCTGGCTTCGGTAAAAAATGTCAGAAGTTAGCAGATTCATTAAATTCAAAACAACTCTCACAAAAACTGCCGTTTTGACCCCTTTCCCAACATTTTACACTCTATATAAAATCTACCCCTAATCTTCAGCTTTTCAAGCAACAAGTCGGATTTCAAATCGGGTCTACCAAACTGTAACTAGAGCTATTTTTGTAACCCTTCGCCTGTTTTTCTGGCTTCGGTAAAAAATGTCAGAAGTTAGCAGATTCATTAAATTCAAAACAACTTTCACAAAAACTGCCGTTTTGACCCCTTTCCCAACATTTTACAGAAAACAATGTTTTCTATATAAAATCTACCCCTAATCTTCTGCTTTTCAAGCAACAAGTCAGATTTCCAATCAGGTCTACCAATCTGTAACTAGAGCTATTTTTGTAACCCTTCGCCTGTTTTTCTGGCTTCGGTAAAAAATGTCAGAAGTTAGCAGATTCATTAAATTCAAAACAACTTTCACAAAAACTGCTGTTTTGACCCCTTTCCCAACATTTTACAGAAAACAATGTTTTCTATAAAAAATCTACCCCTAATCTTCTGCTTTTCAAGCAACAAGTCGGATTTCAAATCGGGTCTACCAATCTGTAACTAGAGCTATTTTTGTAACCCTTCGCCTGTTTTTCTGGCTTCGGTAAAAAATGTCAGAAGTTAGCAGATTCATTAAATTCAAAACAACTTACACAAAAACTGCCGTTTTGACCCCTTTCCCAACATTTTACAGAAAACAATGTTTTCTATATAAAATCTACCCCTAATCTTCAGATTTTCAAGCAACAAGTCGGATTTCAAATCGGGTCTACCAATCTGTAACTAGAGCTATTTTTGTAACCCTTCGCCTGTTTTTCTGGCTTCGGTAAAAAATGTCAGAAGTTAGCAGATTCATTAAATTCAAAACAACTTTCACAAAAACTGCCGTTTTGACCCCTTTCCCAACATTTTACAGAAAACAATGTTTTCTATATAAAATCTACCCCTAATCTTCTGCTTTTCAAGCAACAAGTCAGATTTCAAATCAGGTCTACCAATCTGTAACTAGAGCTTTTTTTGTAACCCTTCGCCTGTTTTTCTGGTTTCGGTAAAAAATGTCAGAAGTTAGCACATTCATTAAATTCAAAACAACTTTCACAAAATCTGCCGTTTTGACCCCTTTCCCAAAATTTTACAGAAAACAATGTTTTCTATATAAAATCTACCCCTAATCTTCAGCTTTTCAAGCAAAAAGTCGGATTTCAAATCAGGTCTACCAATCTGTAACTAGAGCTATTTTTGTAACCCTTCGCCTGTTTTTCTGGCTTCGGTAAAAAATGTCAGAAGTTAGCAGATTCATTAAATTCAAAACAACTTTCACAAAAACTGCCGTTTTGACCCCTTTCCCAAAATTTTACAGAAAACAATGTTTTCTATATAAAATCTACCCCTAATCTTCAGCTTTTCAAGCAAAAAGTCGGATTTCAAATCAGGTCTACCAATCTGTAACTAGAGCTATTTTTGTAACCCTTCGCCTGTTTTTCTGGCTTCGGTAAAAAATGTCAGAAGTTAGCAGATTCATTAAATTCAAAACAACTTTCACAAAAACTGCCGTTTTGACCCCTTTCCCAACATTTTACAGAAAACAATGTTTTCTATATAAAATCTACCCCTAATCTTCTGCTTTTCAAGCAACAAGTCAGATTTCAAATCAGGTCTACCAATCTGTAACTAGAGCTATTTTTGTAACCCTTCGCCTGTTTTTCTGGTTTCGGTAAAAAATGTCAGAAGTTAGCAGATTCATTAAATTCAAAACAACTTTCACAAAAACTGCCGTTTTAACCCCTTTCCCAACATTTTACAGAAAACAATGTTTTCTATATAAAATCTACCCCCAATCTTCTGCTTTTCAAGCAACAAGTCAGATTTCAAATCAGGTCTACCAATCTGTAACTAGAGCTATTTTTGTAACCCTTCGCCTGTTTTTCTGGTTTCGGTAAAAAATGTCAGAAGTTAGCACATTCATTAAATTCAAAACAACTTTCACAAAATCTGCCGTTTTGACCCCTTTCCCAAAATTTTACAGAAAACAATGTTTTCTATAAAAAATCTACCCCTAATCTTCTGCTTTTCAAGCAACAAGTCGGATTTCAAATCGGGTCTACCAATCTGTAACTAGAGCTATTTTTGTAACCCTTCACCTGTTTTTCTGGCTTCGGTAAAAAATGTCAGAAGTTAGCAGATTCATTAAATTCAAAACAACTTTCACAAATACTGCCGTTTTGACCCCTTTCCCAACATTTTACAGAAAACAATGTTTTCTATATAAAATCTACCCCTAATCTTCTGCTTTTCAAGCAACAAGTCGGATTTCAAATCAGGTCTACCAATCTGTAACTAGAGCTATTTTTGTAACCCTTCGCCTGTTTTTCTGGCTTCGGTAAAAAATGTCAGAAGTTAGCACATTCATTAAATTCAAAACAACTTTCACAAAAACTGCCGTTTTGAACCCTTTCCCAAAATTTTACAGAAAACAATGTTTTCTATAAAAAATCTACCCCTAATCTTCTGCTTTTCAAGCAACAAGTCGGATTTCAAATCGGGTCTACCAATCTGTAACTAGAGCTATTTTTGTAACCCTTCGCCTGTTTTTCTGGCTTCGGTAAAAAATGTCAGAAGTTAGCAGATTCATTAAATTCAAAACAACTTTCACAAAAACTGCCGTTTTGACCCCTTTCCCAACATTTTACAGAAAACAATGTTTTCTATATAAAATCTACCCCTAATCTTCTGCTTTTCAAGCAACAAGTCAGATTTCAAATCAGGTCTACCAATCTGTAACTAGAGCTATTTTTGTAACCCTTCGCCTGTTTTTCTGGCTTCGGTAAAAAATGTCAGAAGTTAGCACATTCATTAAATTCAAAACAACTTTCACAAAAACTGCCGTTTTGACCCGTTTCCCAACATTTTACAGAAAACAATGTTTTCTATATAAAATCTACCCCTAATCTTCTGCTTTTCAAGCAACAAGTCAGATTTCAAATCAGGTCTACCAATCTGTAACTAGAGCTATTTTTGTAACCCTTCGCCTTTTTTTCTGGTTTCGGTAAAAAATGTCAGAAGTTAGCAGATTCATTAAATTCAAAACAACTTTCACAAAAACTGCCGTTTTGACCCCTTTCCCAACATTTTACAGAAAACAATGTTTTCTATGTAAA